>NC_091129.1:17434670-17734670 GCF_040183065.1 Periplaneta americana
CTGGTTTTCAGCTCTACGTGCTGATACTTTATCCACTAAGCCACACCGGATACAACGGCGCTTATTCCGTCGGATCCCGGCCAACTATATCATATCGAGTGCACCTCAGCACATGTGTGGACTTGGGTCCTGCGTTCATAGACATCTATGACGTAGTGAAGAGGGCGGCCACTAGAGGGAACCCAAGAGTTGGAGCTTAATCTGAGACGATTCTAACCGGCGTCGGAATTGTATCCGGTGTGGCTTAGTGGATAAAGCATCAGCACATAGAGCTGAAAACCCGGGTTCAAATCCCGGCGCCGGAGAGAATTTTTCTCCGTTCCATTACTCTTTCATCGTATGATGACGCAGAATATCTGCATGGAAATATCATATGTACTTCGGTACATTAAAATAATATATATCTAATGTAATACGTAACACTTTTCCGAATGAACGGGCTTTTGAAGAAAAAAAGAACTTATTAATGGGGAAAAAATTGAAGATATCAAAAACGTTCTCAAATATGTAAGTGAAGAAGCAAAGTCTTTCTATGACACCATTGCAAATTGGACTACTACAACACAGGGTAATGTAGGGTAAAGTTATTCATGCCAAAAGTGAAAATAAGAAGCATATTTCCATGTTTATCACTATTTTGTACACTCATTGTTCATTAAAGCATTAATTTGTAACATGTCCACTTTCTGGTCTCTCATTCTTCCTGTGTTTAGTTTAGAAACGACACGTCCAAGACAAAAAAAATTATAGAAACCACCCTTTTCATTAAAAAAAAAATCTGAAACTCTCGTGTAAATTGTATTTTAGTATCCTCCCCAAGATGCAATGCAAAGAACTGAAAGAAAAATAATTCTTTAATTTAAATAGTTTTTTGTGTCTTCTGTAAAATTTGGAAACTGTGACTTTTGCCCTCTCTAAAATAAACGATTCAATTATTAAGATGCCTAGTGCTTAGTGGTAGACTTCCTCTTTCTTTTTTACATTTTTCCAAGTAAGAACGGAACCTTACCCCATTATCTCCTGACTTAGTTGCCTCATGAATAATGCCTTATTGGTGTCACTTCTGAGGTTCAAACTTGTCTTCGGACAGTTGACTAAATAACAACTACTAAGTAATTTCCTCTTCTCGGGTTTCCAACGAATATTATTTCATTCCTTCATGAACAAAATACTCCAGAGATAGGCAAGTTTTTAACACACTTGGAACTCTAAAAATGTTATTATTCCTGAGAATCTATACGAGGTCACTAACACGACCGTACATTTTAGATAACTTTTCTTCAATTTCACCTCCTGACAAACTTTCGGTATCAATCAATCGACCTGTTAGCTAATTAATAAATTATAACGCAATGAACTAATCAATTATTCATTAATTATAAATCAATTGAACTAACATATCAACTCGTCAAAGTATACTACATCTATGTTCCTAAATTATCGGTGTTTTAGGTGATTGGCATAGCTTTACAAACGAAAGTTTTCTGTTTCTTTCTTTCGTGTAATGAAAGAAGAACTGTGAATGTTTCTTAGTGTTATTTTTATTTAGTATTTATTTATTTAACCTAGTAGAGATAAGGCCATCAGGACTTCTCTGCCCCTCTACCAGGGGATTACAACTATAATATGAATAATAAAATTACAATTAATATTAAATTTACAATTATTACATTTACAATAAAAAATAAAGTACGACAAGGTTACCTGATTAATGAAAGCTAGACAATTTATCATAGAAGTTAAGAACAAAGAATACTTTTGTATTTACTGAATTACAAATTAAACCTAGAATAACAAAATTCTATAGTGATGAAATTACCATATATTGAGAGAACTATTTACAAGAAAACATGTCTGAACGAGTCTCAATTACTGACCAAGTGCATAATAAGTTTGCGTTTGAATTCAATTTTATTTCGACAGTCGCTGATGCTAGCAGATAACGAATTCCAGAGTCTTGGCAGGGCTATTGTGAAAGAGGATGAGTATGAGGAGTGCGATGGGATGGTATTGTTAGTAATTGTTTCATAGCGAGAGCGTGTGTTCAGATTATGGTGGGAAGAAAGGTAAGTGAAGCGAGACGACAGGTACGAAGGAATAGAAGAGTTCAAGATTTCGAAGAGAAGGAGAAGTGAATGTAAACTTCTTTGTGCGAGATCGTGCGTATTTGCTTGGTTTCCGCACAAAACCAACCCACGGTAAGTCTAAAATTCCACATTCAGTATTCCCAACCGAACACACATAACAATTTCCCTCTTCTTACCGCTTAAGTGACATATTGATTTTACTGCTTTAGGCTTTTAACATATTATTTTTAGAGACGTTCAATATAGTAATAATTATAAATTGGAAACTTACCACTGCAATTTCACCTAAATTGCACTGTTAATTATTGTTTTTAAATATTTGCAAACATTAAGGAAACTCTACAACTCCAATAAAGTTACTGCATTTCGTGATGCATGTAACATTAAGGAAGCCGTTTGTTTTAAGTTCGCATTTATAGACTGGAGGAAAAAAAAGACAGGCGTATATCACGGCCTGCTGGAGTATAGTAAACACAGAAAACATTTTAAAGCAACAATGTTGAAGATAGATATTTTTGTTTTCCAAAATTGCCGTCATTGAACAGAAACCAAGATGGAGATTTCATTGCAACTAATTATAAATTCCTCTTGAAGGTATGTAATAAACGATCTTCGCACAAAATAATGTACGATACACGAGCGGTATGTTTGTTTTCATGTTCTCGGAAATTAAAAAAGCTCAACTACGTTTCGCTTTTTCAAACTTTTCCTCAAACATGAAAACTTCAACATACCGCTCTTGTGACGCATATTACTATTTCTTATCTAGTTTAAGCCAACCTATTGTTTCCAGGGATGGAGTAATATGATCATATTTACGAACATTGCTTACAAAACGTACACACAAATTATGAGCACGTTGAAGTTTCGTTTTGTTATCGCTGGAAAGGTCAGTCAGTAAAATGTCAGCATAGTCAAAATAGGGAAATACAAGCGTCTGCACAAGGGACTTTTTTAAGCAAGAGGGAAGATGAACATTTACCCATTTTAGCACATGGATAATGGAATATACTTTTCTGCAGATTTCTGTGATTTGCATGTCCCAGTTGAGATTATTATCCATGTGAATGCCAAGATTTTTTACCGAAGAACTGAAAGGGATATGCACTGTACTTACAGTAGCGTGCAAATTAATCCGAACAACGTAATTACTTATGCAAAAACACTCAAACGGGATAAAAAAAGGATCTAAGACATACCTCAGTAATCTATGTGCCCTCCCTTGTTCCTAATAACAGCTCTGAGACGATTTGTCATGGATTCCACTAATTTCCCACTAATATTCTTCATTTCTTCATCGCGAAACCATACACCAATGAGGGCAGAAATCATCTTCTCCTTTGTAGAACAATCCATTTTTGCATTCTTCTTTTGCAAATTTACGACAAGTTCTCAATGGGGTTGATGTCGGGTAACTTGCCTGGCCAGGGGAGTACCTGAATATTCTTCTTGTTGAAGAATTCTGTAGTTTTTCGAGACGTATGACATGGTGCCAGGTCTTGTTGGAATACCCTCTGCCATCCGGAAATGATTTTTGCAGCTGGGGTACGATTCTGGTTTCCAATAAGTGAATATATTTGTCAGAATTCATCATTCCCTTGATAGGTATTAATGCTCCAGGCCCTTCATGTGTAAAACAACCCCAAAACATTACTTTAGGGGGGTATTTGGGTGCTTGTTGGAGATGAGCTGCTGTTACTTTTTCGGATCCTTTCCGTACGTAAGAAACACAGTGGCCGAGGATCTCGAAATGAGACTCATCGGAAAAGTACATTCTTCCAGTCATTCACTGTCCACTGTTGATGTAATTTTGCCCACATTAAGCGTTTTTTGCACATAACAGGGGTTAGCAATTGCTTCTTAATAGGCTTACGAGCCCTTCGTCTAGCTTCCAAAAGCCTACGCCGCACTGTTGTGACGTGAATATTCGCCCCAGTGGTAGCCATTAACTCGCGGGTTAAGTGGACAGCAGTTAGTCTAGGATTTAATTTACTTTTTCTGACAATTAAACGATCATCTGCAGGTGAAGTCTTCCTTTTCCGGCCACAGTTTCCTTTTATCTGGGGTGTGATGGATCCAGTCTCCCTGTATCGTTTTATGATCGAATTAACAGTAGCCAAACCGACGTGACATTCTGCAGCAATTTGCCTCTGTGTCATAGAAGAATGCTCTGCTAATGTTATAATTTTAGACCGTTTTCGTGGAGTTGTATCCATTTGTGAAGACGACAGAATGTACACAGGATTGCAGTATTTAGTCTTCAACACAACTGAAATGCTTATAAGTACAAAACGACAGGCAAAAGTCACATATTATAAAAAAAAATAATAAAGACAAACCTTCAACGATAGAATTACACGTACTACAGATGTCAATTAAAGCGGTATGAGCAGCTGTGAGGCCAACAATGACAGAAAATGTAAAAATATGTCTTGTTCGGATTAATTTGCACGCTACTGTATCTACCTGCCTACATATCTACCTAGCAACCTAGTACCGCTATACTGGAGAATTACCACGGTCACTTTCAACCGTGCCGTTACGTTTACCACCATATTTAAGTAAATACGCAATGTCACCAACATAAGAACATGACGTTGGTGTGTGGCGTAGTTGGCGGGAGATTTGTTTTCTCTCTCTCTATCTCTCTCTCTCTGCCTCCTTCCTTCTGAACATTACTGAGAGATAGCACCAGTGTTAGCTACAAAGTGTATTTGCGCAAATATATTGCAAGTAAGATTACGTGACTTATTACGTGTCTTAGATGAGAGTTTTGAGACAAAACAGTTTTGTGCTATATTTCGTTTTTTTTCTCTCTCTGTCTACCTCCTTCGTTCTGAACATTATTGAGAGATAACACCACTGTTAGCGACAATGTGTATTTGCGTAAATATTGCGAGTAGGTTAGGTTAGCTTTGGTTATGTTAGGTTAGGTTAGGTTAGCTTAGCTTAGCTTAGCTTTGCTTTGGTTTGGTTAGGTTAGGTTAGGTTAGCTTTGGTTAGGTTAGGTTAGCTTTGGTTAGGTTAGCTTAGCTTAGCTTAGCTTTGGTTAGGTTAGGTTAGCTTTGGTTAGGTTAGGTTAGCTTTGGTTAGGTTAGCTTCATTTCATTCGTCCATGTAGTAGTTAAAATTATATAATATGACAGTTTTTGATTCGTAATATTGATAAAAAAATAATAGGCCTATAATGAAAGCGGTGAATAATTTCATGGTCCCTAATTTTTTTTTTCGTAAAAGGCTAGGTATTTTTCTATAGGCCAGAAATAAAACAGCAACGCCGTCATAATTACGTACTTTACGCTTTGGCGAACATTAACCGGAAATTTACTTTCCGTCATTTTAATGGTATTCCGTGAAACACACCTTTTTTTCCTGTTAATTTCCTTGTGATAACCTAGTTTATGATCTTATTACATCTTCATTTTCTTTTAATGCATTAAAAAGAATATAGTTGCGAATTTGACTACCACCATTTCGATTATATTTTGTTTGATACGGCTCGGTACGGCCCGGTGACTAGTGGCCGGCGAGTAGCGTCGACTATCGATATTGGCCTGCCGTGGGTATTATCCAGTTGTTCCCCTAGTACTATATATATATATATATATATATATATATATATATATATATATATAGCAAATAAGAGAAATTAAGCAACTTTTAAATTCCGATAATCATTTAGGGACAAGCTGTATAAAACCAATATACCAATTAATTATTAACCAATCTATTTACCTGTCTAGCGAAATAGATATCTGGCAACTTTATTCCCTACCTATCTACCTGCCTACATATCTACCTAGCAACCTAGGTCGACAAGTTGAGCAGCATAACCGTCAACTTATAATTCAATCAAGAATAAAGAAATTAGCCAGCCAATCAATTAGTCAAGCAATGAACGTTTGCACAAATCCGTAAATGAATAAACCAACCCAACCCAACCAACTTGTATTTCAGTGATACCCTCTAAATGTGACAGTCCATAGGAAATGAGCTTCCAATTGACCAAATTGAGTTACTGACACCGTCTTATAGAGGAGAAAGTACTGAACAAAATTATTTTTGTTTGGTTTAAAACTTATCATTTCCTTTTACACTCATTTCGTTTGAAAAACTACCATCTATCGGCTGATGCAGTAACGAAAGCAATGGTGCTGCCCCTGTAATAAACTTCAGGAAATTCGTCTACTTCATCTTACAGAAAATTGTTACACATTTTCTCAGTCTGTAAGTGGAATATAAACGTTTCACGACGGAATTTCGCCATGTAGATGGATTATAACTGATCTCGAGCAGCCGTTCATGAATGATGAAGGTAACTTCGTAAAATTTCGGAAGTCGTAACATGTATTGTTCTAGAATTTACATACCTTGTACACTCATGATAGCTCTTACATAAGGTAAATATCCTTCATTATGGTTAGGAAATTTAGAAAATGTACATCACTAACATATCAGATATCGGTGGAAGATAATGATTTCCTCCTACACACAGGGGGCTCATCATTCTGTTGTTTTGTTATCCAACTATTCTCTACAAGTAAAATGGTAGCTTTGTATCCCTTAGTGAGGCGAGCGTGTAAGAATCCAATAAACAGTGAGAATTAGATCCCCGCCCTCTGTGTAACATGAAGCCGCAACATGCACATCTGGATTCTTTCAGGGGACTATTAGATATCTAATTAACCTAATTTGAATGGATAACAACTCAACTGTTGTGATTTTTAACACTGTACTTCGCATGTGACATTTGGATTCTTTATTTTTGTATTTATTTCATTTTTCGATGGTTCTAAGATTTAGTGGGACGTTTTAAATTATACGCTAAGAACAGTGCTTAGATTGCAGTAAGAAAACCTCGTTTCTGATGCAAAATTATTGTTTTTTTTATTTTTTTTTTATTTGATTTTTAACGAAGCTGTATCAACTACGAGGTTATTTAGCGTATACTAACAGCATTGACGTGAGTGCGAAATATCGCAGACTTGACATCTAGCGGAGCGGCGTGCAGTTACGTCCACAAATACAAATATTAACATAGCGGGAATCGGACTATTGTTTAAAACGTGAGGTACTATAGTCCCGTCGCTTTAATTTCCGGCAGCCAATCGCGTTGCAATTCGGCTACATTTAAACGTGTGCGTCTTGTGATTCGCTGATTCATTTCTTAAGGCTCGACAAATACTTAATATAATCTCCCGCCATTTTAGCTCTTTCCTTGGCGTTCGTTATTTGCCGCTCAATTATTTGCTGAATTACATTGCGTTTGATATATTATCATAGGAGCTACGACATGATAATGTTTAACGGTGTGGCAAATAGATTCCTGGTATGGTAGCTCGGCAACGTAAGAACAAAAATGGCGAACGATACTACCTACCTAGACTTTATAGAGCCTTCACTTTCTAAGACGTAAGCAAAGAGGCGGAGTCACGCCGGAAATAACAGCGTCGGGACTATGATCTGGAATAATATACGAGACACTTAAGAAATGTGGAATAGTATTTAATCTAACATTATTTTATATCAAAGCTGCATATTATGAGAAATATAGCATGCTTCATATTACTTTCCGTAATTAATTGTTGCGTATTTTTTATTAGCTTTAGTGAGACAAAATTAATTCTAACATTAAGAATGAATTTACAATAACGCTTTATATACCCATTGCTGACAACTCCAGAGATGAAAATGGTAGTAATCTGATGCTTGTAATAATTAGTAAAGGCATGTGGACAACAATAAAACTTAATTAGCTAACACCTTAAAATTGCCAATATATTTTAAATTCTATTCATTTATTAGGACTAAATAAAAAAGCTAATTTTTATTGTTCTGTCAACACAGAGACAAAGGCATTAAGCCTAATAAAGAATTTTGTTGACTCACGTTTTATATTTTTTTAGTTGGTTATTTAACAACACTGTATCAACTACTAGGTTATTTAGCGTCGATGAGATTGGTGATACCGAGATGGTATTTAGCAAAATGAGGCCGAGGATTCGCCATAGATTACCTGGCGGTTGGGGAAAACCTCGGAAGAAACCCAACCAGATAATCAGCCCAAGCGGGGATCGAAACCGCGCCCGAGCGCAATTTCAGACCGGTAGGCAAGCGCCTTAACCGGCTGAGCCATGCCGGTGGCTAAAATTATTGTGGTTCAGCATATCACTAAAGTATAGAGCTAACACTAATATACGAGGGTCAATTAAAAAATAATGCACAGGTTGGTAGAATTTTGAAGTGGATTACGCAACACCAATGAAAATTACGTCACTTGCAGTTGAAGGATTGAGGAAGAAGTACGTGTGTTAATTTCGTTCATAGCATAGCTAGAAATGGAACCTACACGTGTCTCGGGTACTGTGACGATTGAAGACCAAAGATCTTCAGATCTTTTCCTCCACTCAACCAGAACAAAGTAACCTGTTACAAACAATGTAAAATATAATATTCTAACTAACGTAAAATAGACACTTATAAATTCATCGTGGTGATTATTTTCACATCTTCAGGCAATGTATTCAATATTTAAAAACATTTAAACATTTCAAATAAAATTATTAGCTTATATAGATGATTGATATTAAAATAATTATGTTATTTTAAAATATAAATAAAATAATTAATGTGACATACGTGCAATTTCAATAGGCCTACAACCATGTAGTCCTTGCAGCTAAAAATTAAATATAATTACAAATCAACTGGTACATACTCGTATACATTTTTATTAATACATACGTATTATTCTGTGAAAACATAATTTTTAAATGTGTAATTTCGACATAAAATTGTGACATGTTGTTGGATGCATGAAAGTACAATACATACTATTGTTTTTATAAACCGTACAACACTTGTAGTGATTTAAAAGTAAAATGGTGATATTAAGCTTTCATATTAATGCATTGTTAAATTATGTGTTGACCATAAAATCTTTTTATGTACATCAATATTATAAAGGACTTTATCGTTATACAAACTCGTGCATAATATGCCTCATTATTAAACTAGTATAAAAATAGCTCGTATGATCACATAATGCGAAATGAATTCTAATAGAATAAGTAAAAATATTCTACATTATGTGGGACCCGTACATAGGAAGGAGAACACAAGGCAGGCCAAGAAGACGATCGGCAGATACATTCAAGCTGCAGCTGGGAGGGAACTGGTAAACCATCGGCCGCAAAAGGAACGAGTGGAGACATAGTGAACAGACTCATATAGATCTAAAATTTGACAAACTCTAGTGTATCTCACGTAGTGAATGTGAATGTAAATATTGTTCACGTGAAATAGCTCATCATGTGAACCACACCAACCGAGCTTCCCTTCCTGTAGGAGGCCCTAGCCCTTCATGAAACACAGTGAATTCATTCATTCATTCATTCATTCATTCATTCATTCATTCATTCATTCGTTCTACATTATAAACCAGAAGGTCATAGAGATGATGTTGGTCGTTCTAGAACCAGATGGAGAGATTCTCTCTGAGCCAGAACAGATATTCGGGTGGATAGATAGATAGATAGATAGATAGATAGATAGATAGATAGATAGATAGATAGATAGATAGATAGATAGATAGATAGATAGATAGATAGATAGATAGATAGATAGATAGATAGATAGATAGATAGGTGGATAGAAAGATAGGTAGGTAGGTGGATAGAAAGATGGATGGATAGGTAGGTAGGTGGATAGAAAGATGGATGGATAGGTAGGTACGTGGCTAGAAAGATGGATGGATAGGTAGGTACGTGGATAGAAATATGGATGGATAGGTAGGTTGGTGGATAGGAAGATGGATGGATAGGTAGGTAGGTGGATAGAAATATGGATGGATAGGTAGGTACGTGGATAGAAAGATGGATGGATAGGTAGGTAGGTGGATAGAAATATGGATGGATAGGTAGGTACGTGGATAGAAAGATGGATGGATAGGTAGGTACGTGGATAGAAAAATGGATGGATAGGTAGGTAGGTAGGTGGATAGGAAGATGGATGGATAGGTAGGTACGTGGATAGAAATATGGATGGATAGGTAGGTAGGTGGATAGAAAGATGGATGGATAGGTAGGTAGGTGGATAGAAAGATGGATGGATAGGTAGGTACGTGGATAGAAAAATGGATGGATAGGTAGGTAGGTGGATAGAAAGATGGATGGATAGGTACAGTAGGTAGGTGGATAGAAAGATGGATGGATAGGTAGGTAGGTGGATAGAAAGATGGATGGATAGGTAGGTAGGTGGATAGAAAGATGGATGGATAGGTAGGTAGGTGGATAGAAAGATGGATGGATAGGTAGGTAGGTGGATAGAAAGATGGATGGATAGGTAGGTAGGTGGATAGAAAGATGGATGGATAGGTAGGTAGGTGGATAGAAAGATGGATGGATAGGTAGGTACGTGGATAGAAAGATGGATGGATAGGTAGGTAGGTGGATAGAAAGATGGATGGATAGGTAGGTAGGTGGATAGAAAGATGGATGGATAGGTAGGTACGTGGATAGAAAGATGGATGGATAGGTAGGTAGGTGGATAGAAAGATGGATGGATAGGTAGGTAGGTGGATAGAAAGATGGATGGATAGGTAGGTACGTGGATAGAAAGATGGATGGATAGGTAGGTACGTGGATAGAAAGATGGATGGATAGGTAGGTAGGTGGATAGAAAGATGGATGGATAGGTAGGTAGGTGGATAGAAAGATGGATAGATAGGTAGGTAGGTGGATAGTAAGATGGATGGATAGGTAGGTACGTGGATAGAAAGATGGATGGATAGATAGGTAGGTGGATAGAAAGATGGATAGATAGGTAGGTAGATGGATATAAAGATGGATAGATAGGTAGGTAGATGGATAGAAAGATGGATGGATAGGTAGGTGCGTGGATAGAAAGATGGATGGATAGGTAGGTAGGTGGATAGAAAGATGGATAGATAGGTAGGTACGTGGATAGAAAGATGGATGGATAGGTAGGTACGTGGATAGAAAGATGGATGGATAGGTAGGTAGGTGGATAGAAAGATGGATGGATAGGTAGGTAGGTGGATAGAAAGATGGATGGATAGGTAGGTAGGTGGATAGAAAGATGGATGGATAGGTAGGTACGTGGATAGAAAGATGGATGGATAGGTAGGTAGGTGGATAGAAAGATGGATGGATAGGTAGGTAGGTGGATAGAAAGATGGATGGATAGGTAGGTACGTGGATAGAAAGATGGATGGATAGGTAGGTAGGTGGATAGAAAGATGGATGGATAGGTAGGTAGGTGGATAGAAAGATGGATGGATAGGTAGGTACGTGGATAGAAAGATGGATGGATAGGTAGGTACGTGGATAGAAAGATGGATGGATAGGTAGGTAGGTGGATAGAAAGATGGATGGATAGGTAGGTAGGTGGATAGAAAGATGGATAGATAGGTAGGTAGGTTGATAGTAAGATGGATGGATAGGTAGGTACGTGGATAGAAAGATGGATGGATAGGTAGGTAGGTGGATAGAAAGATGGATAGATAGGTAGGTAGATGGATATAAAGATGGATAGATAGGTAGGTAGATGGATAGAAAGATGGATGGATAGGTAGGTGCGTGGATAGAAAGATGGATGGATAGGTAGGTAGGTGGATAGAAAGATGGATAGATAGGTAGGTACGTGGATAGAAAGATGGATGGATAGGTAGGTAGGTGGATAGAAAGATGGATAGATAGGTAGGTAGGTGGATAGAAAGATGGATGGATAGGTAGGTAGGTGGATAGAAAGATGGATAGATAGGTAGGTAGGTGGATAGAAATATGGATGGATAGGTAGGTAGGTGGATAGAAATATGGATGGATAGGTAGGTACGTGGATAGAAAGATGGATGGATAGGTAGGTACGTGGATAGAAAGATGGATGGATAGGTAGGTAGGTGGATAGAAAGATGGATGGATAGGTAGGTAGGTGGATAGAAAGATGGATGGATAGGTAGGTACGTGGATAGAAAGATGGATGGATAGGTAAGTAGGTGGATAGAAAGATGGATGGATAGGTAGGTAGGTGGATAGAAAGATGGATGGATAGGTAGGTAGGTGGATAGAAAGATGGATGGATAGGTAGGTAGGTGGATAGAAAGATGGATGGATAGGTAGGTAGGTGGATAGAAAGATGGATGGATAGGTAGGTAGGTGGATAGAAAGATGGATGGATAGGTAGGTAGGTAGGTGGATAGAAAGATGGATAGATAGGTAGGTAAATGGATAGGCGGACAGGCAGGCAGATAGACACAGATAAATAAATTAATAAATAAGTAAATTAAATAAGTAAATAAATAAATATGTAGTTAGGAAAGTAGTAGGTAGGTGGATGGATTGATTGATTGATAATTGGGTTAGTAAATGACTAATGATTGGACGATTAGACAAATTGGCAAAAGGATAAATTGTTAAACTGATAAACGAGTAAATAAGTAAACAAGTAAAGGAACAAGTAAGTATTAAAAAAATAAGCAAATGAATAACAAAGAAGTGATTAAATAAGTAAGTAAATCAATAATACAAAAAGTTATTAATAAATATATAATCAAATATAAATAAACAAGCAATGAAATAGATAAATAACTAAATAACGAAAGCATAGGAAGCCATATACAGTACATACGTATTACAAATCTGTAAGCAATACATGTAGAAAGGTAATAGAGAACTGGGAACAGGGGCATTGATGCATTTCGTTTTTGCCAATAGGGAATTAAACACAAAAAGAGAGAATTCATATATTATAAGTACTTTGGGAATTGCAGAGTTCCAATGAGGTAAGCCTACCTAATTCTGTGATCGGTGCTTAAAACAGAAGCATAATTCACCACACACATGAATATTTCATTATGAGAGAGCGCATATTTCACGTGTACATCAGTAAATTTTATGATGGAATCTTCTCTTACTGAACTAGATTTTTATGTTATTAAATTTTAATTGATAAATTCATTAGAATTTGCGTAGTTCCCATGTTCTTATTTTACATTTCGTCCTTATTTTATACAATTTAAATACTATATTCTGCACTTCGACACTCAAAAAGCTAGTATATTTGTTGAATTTTATAGTATTTTGTTGAAATTATGTCTATTGACCATAAAATATTGTACGAAGCATTTAATAAGCAACGGTGAGTCCTTTAAATGTCCCAAATGTCAATGTCATTTAAGTGTTCTGCTATGAATCTCTAGAACCGAACAGCGCTCCAGGCGGCGGAATTGGCATTACACGGGAATCACTTTAGACCCGTATTTCAAGCGCTATGCGCCAGCTTGTATAATCTCGTAAGCAACGCGTCATAAAAATGAAATAGTCTACAATATATATCACAGTCTAGTATATACAGTCACGAAGCTCAATACGTAGTAAATATGCAAACATTAGATAGTTGCTCACCACTAGGATCGCTAATATCGCCTCATTACAGACAATGCGAAATAGTACCAGCACAGTCTATTGTTTCTAGCACCCTCAAAACTCAAACTTCGTGACTGTATATAGTAGACTGTGATATACCGTATATCCTGCCGGAAACCAAGCGTAGAACGGCACTGGGACAAGATGACCTTGACTACCAACTCATATGGAGCGAGAACAGCTGATCAGGGTTGCCGCGTCTAATTCTGTTGATCAGGAAACAAATTTATAATACTTTTTATTTAATTTACACGAAAACCGTCCATTCAATCGAAATACGACAAATAAAACAAAATCTTTCTTACATTCCCTATTGGTATTGAGAGAAATCAAGATCCTATGCATAGTAATAAGATCCCAGCTTTAACATCTACCTACCTTCTGAAACCAGAACAAAAACTCAATGTTTTAAATACGTATATTTGGCCTGTACTTGTTTATCCACTTCAAAATGCTCTCCTTCACCAGCTTTCTGACCGGTTTCTTGAAGATATGGATAAATTATATAAAAGTTCGGTGAAAGAAACTTTATGTTTGCCAGGAGACACGCCCGACGCAATGTTGTACACAACGTAAATATAAAGGTCTCGTCTCTTCAAAGCTCAATGGGAAGCATATTTACATCTCAATATTTGTAATACATTATTGAGAACCTCGAATCCTCTTGTCGTTTCTACAAGGAACATCGTAGCAGACAAGAAAGTCTGTTCAAGGAAGTTAAAAATTCCACCTGAAGATCTGGAGATAAATAACATCAATGTCCATGAACTACGACAAAATCTTAGGGGACAAGAGTAGATAAATGGTGTGCGCTTTCACATAAAGGAAGAGGTGTTATTTTATTTAAACAATATACTTCCGGTAATAAATGGATTTTTTCTAAGGAGGATCTGTCTTCCTCTGAATGGCGGGACGCTGTTAAGATGAATGTTAACGTAACACCAGTGAGAAGTTCTTCATGGGAGATCCTTGGACGATTTCTGTTGCAGATACTGCAACGAGATTGAAACCTTAGCACACGCCCTAGGGTCCTGCCAACATGGAGGACTCCTGAGAAATTCACGCCATCATAATATCCGAAAACTAATAGCACAGGCCCTTAGAAAAAAAATCCTTCGAGGTCCATGAAGAGGTGCACTACGTTGCGTCTGAAGGCGGCGGAATTAGAAGAGCGGACATCGTGGCTAGACAAGGCTAATAGTAAAGGATTTATACTGGACCCAACTGTTAGATTTGAGATGAGTCAGACCCAACCATTTGAGGTCAACAAAGAGAAACAACAAATTTATGAGCCTTCTTCTTCTTCTTCTTCTTCTTCTACTTCTACTACTACTACTATGGTACTACAGCCCAAATCGGGCCTTGACCTCCTCTATTCTCCTCTTCCAATCAGATCTGTCCAGTGATGTTCTCTTCCATGCCGTTACTCCCAAAACTTGTCTAGCATCCTCTCTCACTGCAGTGGCCCATCTATCCTTCGGTCTGCCTATCGGTCTTTTACCATATATCCTTCCCTCCATTATTTCCCAAGGTATCCTCTGGTTCTCCATTCTATTGATATGCCCAGTCCATTCCAATCTTCGGAGTTTGATGTATGTCACTACGTCCTTATCTCGATATTGTTCCATTACTTCCTGGTTATACCTTATCCTCCATTGTCTATTTTTATTAACTAGCAGGGGCGGCTCGTCCATGAGAGCTGCGGAGCTGCAGCACTCCCTGCTTTGACAGGAAAATAAAAATAATATTTATTTTAACTTTTAGAAGAATTGTTACAGCTTTTATTGGTAAATTGCTTTATATTTCATCTGGCCGAGAATATGTACTATTATGTTATGCATAATCTTTTTGCGCGCCGACTGTATTGGGATTGACACTGTATTCAAATTCGTCCTGGGATCTGCAGGTTGGTCAGCCCATAGAGAGTGTGTCTTGCATGGTCAGGGGGTAGAGAGGTGAAGGAAAGCAGAGGGAAACTGCCGCTGTTTAAAACCCATATCTCGCTGCAGTGGCTTGCAGAGCCAGGCAACAAGGAAAGATCTTTCCTCTCCTCCCACACCGCTATTGTAATGCTGCGTCAAATGGATTCTCTATTCCCTTGAAACTTAATGACAAAATTTTTATTTTCTTTTCACATACTTATTGTTGTAGAATCTTATCGAGTTAATATAACGAAATTAATATTCTCTTTTGCCTTATTATTACGTATATATCCAGCCTCCAGCAGAACCTAATATTTGCTTTAACTCAAAATGATTGCACGAGTAGAATCCTTTTGATATAGCACGTAAAATACGAAAGAGACTTCTTTTCCAGTTTTAGAAAATTGTTGACCATCAGTATATCTGAGTGTTGCTTTGGTGTGACAACTTAATACCGTAATTTAACCAGTGCAAATTTGCAAGCATAAGTGTGTGTGTATTACAGAATATTAATTTTATTTTTCTCAACTTTCCCTTGCGGAGAATATTGATGTAATGAAATGAAATTAAAGGGTCGTCCGTTACCCGTCTTAAATCTTACTTAAGCTTCATCCAGCCGAAATAGTGCATATATGTAAGGAAGTATAACAATGACATTTACGCTAAGCATTTATGGTTACGTGGATGTGAACAAAAAAAATCTGTATTTTGTTTTCCTTGCCTCCTCTTCGGTGGTGATGCTGCATGGACTAGGAGTGGTGTGACAGATTTAGGACATTTGCCCCTGAAAAGCAAAATGCACGAATCTTCGCAGTCTCACCTGAAAAATGTTGTTTCATTGGCTATGTTACGCAACTCATACTGCTGTGCAATCAAGTGAAACGAACAGAACAAACATTCTCAAACATAATCAAGAAGTGATAAAAAATCGTGAAATTATAAAAAAAATTGATTGTATTAAATTTTGTGGCCAATATGAACTTCCCCTTAAGGTACATGATGAAAAAACGATTCCAAGAACCCTGATGTGTTTCGTGGGTTGCTACAGTTCGTGAGTAATCTAAACGAGCCTCTCAAAAATCCTTTGGAACATGTCACTGTTAAAGGTTATTCTAAGACAATTCAGAATGAACTGGTAGATTGTAAGTTGAGTGTCTGCCGATCTGAAATTCAGACTGAAATCAATGGTATTAGTTTTTCTTAGGGATTAGCAAATGGTCCCACAGACATCTCCCAACTAAGTCAGGAAGTTTTGGTTTTTCGATATGTAGTGCATTTATTTTTGTCCTGTACTTATTAGTAATGGTATCAAGAAGTGAAATTTGTATGTACCGAAATCTACTGCAGCTCTCCCAATCCACAAGTTCACGAGCCGCCAGAGTTAACTAGTCCAACTATCCGCCTCAATATCTTTCTTTCAAATGCACCTAAGGCTGATTCTGTCTTATTATTAATTACCAAAGTTTCACATTCGTAATACAGTACTGTTCTAATCATTCTTTTATAGATTCGAAATTTAGTTTTCTTAAAATCTTGATTTCAGGATATCCAATAATGAAAAGTATGTTTGATTTCCTTTCGTCATGCGTGTTTGTATATCTGTCCATTCTTTTTTATCATTGGTTATTACTGGCCCAAGATATTTAAAATCCTTCGTGGTTTCGAATCTATCTGAACCTATCTGTTGATTGGATATTAGAGTATTTCTGGACTGTATCATCCACTTTGTCTTGCTGTTAATTAATGTTGAATCCTATTTTTCCTGTTGCTTTTTCAAGGTCTTTAAGTATCTCTTCTACTTTGGCTTTTGATCTACCCATGATGTCCAAATCATCTGCCTACCTAACAACTTGTATTCCGTATTTTCGTGAAAAATACCAGATGGAGGGCACCTAAGAAGTACGTGGTTTAATAATCGGAGCGAGGGGCATCATCCCACGATGAACTGTAAACACTATCAAAACATTTGGAATCCATGATATCATTCCTAAAATAATCACTTCAAGCATTAAAGGATCTGTGGCAATTCTCAAAAATCATTTATACGGAACATCATAATCCCCCCCCCTTTTCTATTCGTTAATATGTGATTGTTATAAATATAGGTATAATTCTGTGTCCGGGAGGAGAAAGGTCTTAAATAAAAGTTTTATACTTTTCAGGAGAGCAGTAGAAAGATTGAAATTGGTGTCAATTATAGAGTTCTCTTAATTAAGAGGTTTTCCTGGATATTTTGTTTATATTTCTTCTGAAATAGGTAATATTGCTCATTTAACCAATTTCTTGATTATTTAAAAAAATAGCCGCACTTAAGCCCTTTTAAAAGTAGGACCCAAACAGAGTAGAAGGGACTATTAAACATAAGACCTTCTTCATGTCAAAATAAATGAGAAATGTGAATTATTAGGAATACAAAACGGGTCTTAAACAATTATAAGACTGTTTACCCTGGTACTTAAAGTTTTAAAAGGAAAGGGCATCAGTATGTGATAAAATGGCTAAAATACAAGTTAGAACTTTATAATAGGGAAGCATGAAAATTAAACATGTGATGGTTTGTAAGGAATAAAGTATTAAATATTCTTAAGTCTTTTATTCTGTGTGTTCTCGATTCAAAAAGTACTTAGGACATTTGGTAACGCTCTATAAATCCAGTCAGGAGTCTTATTTGACTTTAACCGTTTTACCAGATTGTATAGAATAATTGAGGACCTTTTTGCAAAACTTGCTAACTGCAACATTTGCAAAATTGAGATTTTGATGGATTCGTTAACATAAGGCATGATGTTCAAAGCGTCTTAATAAAATTGGGTTATTTCTCTTCATTGTAGCACGTCAAAGTGTGATCGCTTTTTTCAAAACTTGCTTTCTCTTGTAAGAGATACAGCAAAACTTGCTTACTATAGTGTTTTGTTTCTCCTGTAAAATTTAGTTTTTTTCAGTTAGCAAGTTTTGCAAAAACGGTCCTCAATTGTTCCTCCTTTCAGAATATATAAAAATCTCATTTTCACAAAGAATTGACTTAAGACCTTTTTCCTCCTGGCCACAGAATTTATATTATTTCTAAAAATCAAGTTCTAAGTTCACATTTAATTTGATTCATCCATTTGCTGTAATACGTTATTATTCTTGTATTTGTAATATTATTCTGTTATTGACAATGCCTGGATGCCTGGGCAGACTATTTCTTGGAAATAAATTATAAATTCACAACGACGACGTTAAAGTTTTTAGAAACAAACATTTTTTATTTCGAAAACTACCGATATGGTATTGGACTTTTTTATATTCAATATGAACAATTCGCTCTACAAAGCTGAAGATTTACTTCGCTTCCACCCTGTTAATTTCAGTATTAGACTAGGAATACCGACTACTTTGGTACGAGTATTTCGCAATATCTGCTCTTTGTATTTGTTCCACATGTACTGTCCTAAGCCTGTGTCCGCCTCGATAAGCACTGGATCCATCACTGCTATTAACATCACTTCTCGAGGGAATCATCGTGCCTCATGGTTAATTAGAACCTGTTATTGCAACTATGCTCACATTCCCAGAACTGTGAAGCTCAAGTGAAGGCAATTCCTACTCGCAGGTTGAGATATTTGTATAATATAATATAATCATTACAGAACGCTTTTTTTGGTGAAATAAAATGAGTAATTTCGGTGTTCACTACTTTTGGTTAATATTTCCTGAAATAAGTTGTCAATTTAAGTTGTCATATTTAAATATCATAATCTTGTCAAATCTAATATTAAATTAAAAAAGTTATTTTTGGATTTTATAAAAATTGAAAAATTTTAAATTTAAATTTATATATTCTAATTGCATAGTAGATATAAGACAAATTGTATTGTATACTTATTAATTTCAATTCAGGAATCCGCCCCTGAGCACGAGTTCTGCTCTTTCAGGGGCGAGCTAAAGTTTCTCTGTATATATTATATTTTATGTTACAATTATTAGCAAAATAAATAAATAAAAAATGAATGAATGAATTAATTAATTTCATTATTATGCTTATTATTAGAGGGCGGATTTATATGCACTAAAACTAATGAATATATCCATGCATTTATGCAGTAAAAACGTTGGAAATATGTTCTAAAAATTAAGAAATATGCACAAAAATGTGTGGAAATTCACAATTTCCTCATAAATTTATTCAAGTAATAAATGTAATGAACTAATGATAAAAATGGAATGATGTTGTTCTTTCATTGAATTTATTTCGCAGTTAAATTATAATTAGGCATACTTACATGGGCCTAATTCTCATTAATCATGTGCTTATGTCATTAATCATTATATTCATTATATAAAATATCATTCACCAATCACTTCATGATCATTTGATCAATTGTTTTTGTTACAGTACACAACTAAATATTTCTCCAAATTTTCTGGCAAAAAAAGAGATTAAACTTACTGTAAATAATATAAAAATATTTACTGCATAGTTTTATTGACTATTACACTTTTAATACGTCACACTACTTTCGACCAATAAAACGATACGAAAGGACGTCTTTCAACCAATCATGGCTGCTTATCGCACAATTTTATCGCGTCCCTAGCATTTGTTTAATTTTATCGCGTCCCTAGCATTTATTTATTTTTATCACTACCCTAGCATTTGTTTCTTTGTTTGCCAACATTTCAAACTGCACTGGTCTGGACGTCAAAAAACAGAAAATTACAAACCACTCCAGTCGATGCACAGCACTTTCAAATATGACTCGCATTGGCATTCAATAACAAGAATTAATAAAGATCACTGGTCATAGCTATGCATCTTCCCTGAAATCCCATTTACAAATAAATGAAAATCACCATTAGGAAATCCTGAGTAAGTTGAGGAATACACCATGTACATCAACGAGTTCCACTTCTTTTACGCACACGTCCAATATAATATCAACTGAACCACCAACCACTAAAACATTCAAAATTGTACTTTCAATAATTGTTTCTTTTAAAATTATTGATGTTTATTTTTTATTTCAGCATTGTTCATTAAAACGTTTCCTGTTTATTTCATCATCCCTAATTAAACCTTTTCTTACACTCGTTTATATTATTTAGGTTATGTTGTAGCTTCTGCTATATGATATTATGAATAGTCAGAGATTGTTTAATACTAAGATTTATTGAAAATCATCTGTCAAGTGACGTTGATTACTATTGTAAATAGAAGGAAATGAAATCATGGATAAATAAACGGGAAAAAGAAATATTCATTAGAAGGTAACAAATAAAGGGGAAGATTGAATGCTGAAGAAAAGAAGAAATAAAAGATGGGAAAGTCTAGAAAGAAGGGATAAAGGAAAGAGAGGAATATGATGAAGAAGGAAAGAAAGCAAGGAAAAAAGAGCGTTAGCGCGAGGAAAAAGATACAAAAGAATCAAGAAAAATGAATGAATGAATGAAGAAACATAATATAGAAAGAAGGAAAAATAATATGAGTATAAATTTGATTTCAGATACGGAAACATAATTTTATTAGATATTCATTTATTTTGTTTAAGACAATTTCTAAATAAAATTATGTTCGGAATTCTTTATATGTTAATAAAATAATATTGAATAAATGTTAACAGCACAATAGTAGACTGGAACAGCTTACCTGCGGCAATCTTTCAGGGTGGTCCTCTCAAAATCAATACATTTAAGGAAAGGTTGAAAAGATTAGACTGACAACGTAATTTTTAGGTGCAGTGTAATTATCTAAGTTGTGTCATGTAATTAATTAAGTTCTTATGTAATTAATTAAGAAGATATGTAATTAAGTTGATATGTAAATAAATGAAGGTGATATGTTATTAATTAAGATTATGTGTAATTAAGTCGATATGTAATTAATTAAGGTGATATGTAATTACTGTCCGTTAAGGCTCATTCACAATGAAAATTAAACATAACTTAAGCGTTAACTTAACGTTACAGTAAAATCAAGAAGTCATACCATCATTCACGATGGGAACATAAACATAACAGCAAACATACTTGGTAACCATGGAAACATAACAACGACGCCATTTCCTCATATTCTGTCGTATACTTCAACGCTCCACGATTGTGTTCTGTTCGCAAATCACGTGAGCATAATTAAATAAGTATATAATAAATTTTCAATGTTAAGACATATCAACTTGCAAATGTTTATTTGCTATTTAATAAGACATATGAACGTTTTCGCCGTTTGGGGCATCATCAGACATAACGAAAACATATAATCTGAACCTATAATAATAAACGCTATACTGGAGAATTACCACGGTCACTTTGAACCGTGCCGTTACGTTTACCACCAAATTTAAGTAAATACACAATGTCACCAATATAAGAACATGACGGTGGTGTGTGGCGTAGTTGGCGGGAGAAATTTCTCTCTCTCTCTCTCTCTCTCTCTCTCTGCCTCCTTCGTTCTGAACGTTACTGAGAGATAGCACCAGTGTTAGCTACAAAGTGTATTTGCGCAAATATATTGCAAGTAGATTACGTGACTTATTACGTGTCTTAGATGAGAGTCTTGAGACAAAACAGTTTTGTGCTATATTTCTTTTTTTTTCTCTCTCTCTCTCTGTCTATCTTCTTCGTTCTGAACATTATTGAGAGATAGCACCACTGTTAGCGACACTGTGTATTTGCGTAAATATTGCGAGTAAATTATGACGAGAGGCTCGGGACAGAAACAGTTTTGCTGTAGCGCATGCGTGGACTTCTCATGTAGTGGGAGCGTGATCCTTACTTGAATTTATTTTTGCGTGTACAATGCAGATTAAATTATTGAGATATCTTCTTGATTCGGTTACAGACCTTGCATTTACGAAGGTTAGGTTAGGTTGGCTTTGGTTAGGTTAGCTTTGATTAGGTTAGGTTAGGTTAGGTTAGGTTAGCTTTGGTTAGGTTAGGTTAGGTTAGGTTAAGTTAGCTTTGGTTAGGTTAGTTTAGCTTTGGTTAGTATAGCTTTGGTTAGGTTAGCTTTGGTTAGGTTAGGTTAGCTTAGGTTAGGTCAGCTTAGCTTAGCTTAGCTTAGGTTAGATCAGCTTAGCTTAAGTTAGGTTAGTTTTGGTTAGGTTAGGTTAGCTTTGGTTAGGTTAGGTTAGGTTTGGTTTGGTTAGGTTAGCTTGATTTCATTCGTCCATGTAGTAGTTAAAATTATATAATATGACTTGATTCGTAATATTGATAAAAAAAATAATAGGCCTATAATGAAAGCGGTGAATAATTTTATGGTTCCTAAAATTTTTTTTCGTAAAAGGCTAGGTATTTTTCTATAGGCCAGAAATAAAACAGCAACGCCGTCATAATTACATACTTTACGCATGGCGAACTTTAACCGGAAATTTACTTTCCGTCATTTTAATGGTATTCCGTGAAACACACCTTTTTTCCTGTTAATTTCCTTGTGATAACCTAGTTTATGATCTTATTACATCTTCATTTTCTTTTAATGCATTCAAAAAACAGCCGTTGTACTACATAAAACCTTGAACTTGACTAATGAGTGAATTATTTAAGAATATAGTCGCGAATTTGACTACCACCATTTCGATTATATTTTGTTTGATACGGATCGGTACGGCCCGGTAACTAGTGGCCAGCGAATAGCGTCGACTATCGATATTGGTCTGCCGTGGGTATTATCCAGTTGTTCCATAATAAATTATGCAAATAACAAGAAAAAAGAACAATGTATGTATGCAATGCATGAGATTCATGAGCTTTATGTAAAATGTGAAATAATGCAGGATAATTGTTGATATAATCTTTATATTTGAAATTGAATTGGACGGATGTTTTATACATATAGCTCATGTTACAAATAAAATATACAATTATGATTAAATTTGTCAATAATGTTAAAATTTATGATGATGATTGATAAAATAGATATTTTAAGAATAGTCATTAGTTGAGGGTTGTCGTATAATTTGCGTAGCTGATGTTCGTGTGTTATGTATGTGTTTCATTGAAAAACGTTCGCTAATGAACTAAATGTTATTTTATGTCGGAGATTACTATTTCAACTTATTATCTGACTTGAAGACATCTTATTGATTATAAATGACTGTTACGTGTAATCAGATTTGTTGAGATATTATTTGAAATGAATGCTCGTTGGTTATGGATGTCGTAGAGTATACGATGATTTTCGTAGTAGATAAATCGTAAGTTAAGTATGAATTTCAATCATTCAAGAGATCGTTCGCTTATGAAATGTTGTTTGACGTTGGTGATTACTCTGATTTGATGACATCCTATTGATTATAACTGTTGCGCGTCATCAGATTTATTTGTATGTGTTGGTGTTGATGTGTTGGTGGTTTCAATGAAATACATACATAACACACGAACATCATCTACGCAAATTATCGTATACCCTACGACAACCCTCAACTAATGACTATTCTTAAAATATCTATTTTATCAATCATCATCATAAATTTTAACATTATTGACAAATTTTAATCATAATTGTATATTTTATTTGTAACATGAGCTATATGTTTCGATCCCAGCTGGTGACAGGATTTTTTCTCGTTGCCAAACTTTCAGAACGGCCCCGAGGTTCACTCAGCCTCCTATAAAATTGAGTACCGGGTCTTTCCCGGGGGTAAAAGGCGGCCAGAGCATGGTGCCGACCACACCACCTCAGTCTAGTGCCGAGGTCATGGAAAGCATGGGGCTCTACCTCCATGCCCCCCAAGTGCCTTCATGGCATGTTACGGGGATACCTTTACCTTTTAACATGAGCTATATGTATAAAATATCCGTCCAATTCAATTTCAAATATAAAGATTATATCAATAATTATTCTGTATTATTTCACATTTTACATAAAGCTCATGAATCTCATGCATTGCATACATACATTGTTCTTTATTCTTGTTATTTTATAATTTATTATTATAGTTTATACACAAACGGTTAGGGAAAACACGGAAATTTTACTTGAAGCAAGTAAAGCGATCGGTTTGGAAGTAAATCCCGAAAAGACAAAGTATATGATTATGTCTCGTGACGGGAATATTGTACGAAATGGAAATATAAATATTGGAGATTTATCCTTCGAAGAGGTGGAAAAATTCAAATATCTTGGAGCAACAGTAACAAATGTAAATGACACTCGGGAGGAAATTAAACGCAGAATAAATATGGGAAATGCCTGTTATTATTCGGTTGAGAAGCTCTTATCATCCAGTCTGCTGTCCAAAAATCTGAAAGTTAGAATTTATAAAACAGTTATATTACCGGTTGTTCTATATGGCTGTGAAACTTGGACTCTCACTCTGAGAGAGGAACATAGGTTAAGGGTGTTTGAGAATAAGGTGCTTAGGAAAATATTTGGGGCTAAGCGGGATGAAGTTACAGGAGAATGGAGAAAGTTACACAACACAGAACTGCACGCATTGTATTCTTCACCTGACATAATTAGGAACTTGAAATCCAGACGTTTGAGATGGGCAGGGCATGTAGCACGTATGGGCGAATCCAGAAATGCATATAGAGTGTTAGTTGGGAGACCGGAGGGAAAAAGACCTTTAGGGAGGCCGAGACGTAGATGGGAGGATAATATTAAAATGGATTTGAGGGAGGTGGGGTATGATGATAGAGACTGGATTAATCTTGCACAGGATAGGGACCGCTGGCGGGCTTATGTGAGGGCGGCAATGAACCTTCGGGTTCCTTAAAAGCCATTTGTAAGTAAGTAAGTAAGTAAGTTTCAGATTATATGTTTTCGTTATGTCTGATGATGCCCCAAACGGCGAAAACGTTCATATGTCTTATTAAATAGCAAATAAACATTTGAAAGTTGACATGTCTTAAGATTGAAAATTTATTTTATACTTATTTAATAATTCACTAGGCATATTGAAATTATAAAAATGAATTGTAAATTACGTAAGCATAAGCATGAAAGTTTGGAGTTTGCAAACTTTCATGTTAACGTCTTACGGTAATGTTTATGTCAATGCTTATTTGAATCATTGTGAATGATCCCATTTGGTAGGCTGGACGCAAACTTCTGTGTTTATGTTACCGTTATGTTTAATTTTCATTGTGAATGGGCCTTTACTCAGGAGAAGACGAGCGGAAAGAATGTGACCTTCTTGACTATCGCTGTTGATTATTATAAACATAGCTCAGATAAGCATCCCAGTAGCCTGGTTATTACTCGTGCAGAAAACATGAGTAACAATGCGTATGGAAATTAAAGCTAAGTTGAACAGAAGGAGACCCAATGTTTCCGCTTACTGCAGAACAAATATTGCACGTGTTGTCGTACGTTATCTGTTCACATCCCTTCCTCCTCAGTCCGCTCTCGTCTTCTCCTGAGTCACCGACAGTACTTAAATTGGTAATAGTTGGGTGAAATAGGTTAGGTTTACTTTTGCTTATTGTAGACGTTATTATAGCATAGTTTTATTTATTTTTATGCATTTATTTTATTTATAGTCCTAGGTTCATTTATATTTAGAAGTAAATTTACGTTTATTTTATTTTTTATTGCTGTAATTGTTGTATTATTGTAATGGTATTATTGCATATTATATACCACTGCCACCGGGTGTATACCTAATTGTAGTGTTAATAAATATATACATACATAAGCAACGGCATTCAAGATCGATCTGGGTAGAGGAGTGGAAAGTATATTTTCTTGCTTGTAAGTTAATTACTTAGTTCTTTAGAGGAAACCTGCTAGCTAAATTAACCTCAAAATCATAATTTTTTTTAGATACAGTTGCTATTTTGGTCACCCCTATCGAGTTTCAGGGTCAGTGTATTGAGAACTAGGTTTTAAATATTTGCTCAGTTTCTCGCAGTAGATTTTCTGGTTGTAACTTGGTCAACATTGTTACGGGGAGGCAATGAGAGTGTTGTATACAATTCATGAGGCGTGGTTGACCCACGGGTGGGTTGCAATCAGTGATCGTCAGTCGTGTAGTCCGTCCATCTAACCCCCAACCCCATTCGGTCCGTTGCACAACACACCCTCCACCCCTGTCTATTTATTACGAGGATCCAACATCCTACCTCTGACCTGACACAACCCTACTAACAGGCAGACTTAATTATTGCAAACCAACCCTCTCCCTTCTCTCTTTGTAGGCAGGGAGGCAGGCAGGTAATTGGACGCTAGGAACAATGAATGTACACGAACGCCATGTGCTGGAGTAATTGCAAAATTGACGATTACAACGTTCTCTTCTATCGCACTCTTCATATTTCTTAACTCTCTTCCTCCTTGAGAAGGATTGCCATAGTTCATATTGCCGGAACAGAATACAGATATCCTCACTACATGTGAAAGCATTTCCTTCATAACAATGTGCCAAACCACCGAAGATTGGAGTGTTTCTTTGCTGAATTTGAGCTGCAGTAGCGCGTGGGTTCGATTCCCTCTTGGGCTCATTACCTGGTTGAATTTTTCTCGAGGTTTTCCGTAACTGTAGGGCGGATGTCAGTTAATCTCATGGCAGATCCTCGGCCCCATGTCGCCAAATACCAGCACACTGTCACCGATCCCATCGATGACAAAATAACCTAGTAGTTGATAAGTAGTCGTTAAATAACAAACTAAAATACAATCTATCGCAATTCAAACGATCGTATCATAAATAAATAAATATGTAAGTGAATAAGTAAGCAAGTGAGTAAATAAGTAATTGAGCGGAGAAGTAAGTAAGTGAGTGAATAAGTAAGTGAATGAATAAGCGACTGAATAAGTGAGTGCATAAGTAAGTAACTGAGTGAATAAGTAGGTGAGTGAATAAGTGAGTGAGTGAATAAGTAAGTGAGTGCATAATTAGGTAAGTAAGTGCATAAGTAAGTGAGTAATTAAGTAAGTGACTGAATAATTGAGTCAATAAATAAGTCAGTGAGTGAATAAGTAAGTGAGTGCATAAGTAATTAATTGAGTGAATAAGTAGGTGAGTGAATAAGTGAGTGAGTGAATAAGTAAGTGAGTGAGTGAAAGTAAGTGAGTGCATAAGTAATTAATTGAGTGAATAAGTGAGTGAGTGAATAAGTAAGTGAGTGAGTGAATAAGTAAGTAAGTGAGTGCATAAGTAATTAATTGAGTGAATAAGTAGGTGAGTAAATAAGTGAGTGAGTGAATGAGTAAGTGAGTGAATAAGTAAGTGAGTGCATAAGTAGGTAAGTAAGTGCATAAGTAAGTGAGTAATTAAGTAAGTGACTGAATAAGTAAGTGACTGAATAATTAAGTGAGTGATTAAGTAAGTCAGAGAGTGAATAAGTAAGTAAGTGAGTGCATAAGTAATTAATTGAGTGAATAAGTAGGTGAGTGAATAAGTGAGTGAGTGAATAAGTAAGTAAGTGAGTGCATAAGTAATTAATTGAGTGAATAAGTAGGTGAGTGAATAAGTGAGTGCATAAGTAGGTAAGTAAGTGCATAAGTGAGTGAGTAATTAAGTAAGTGACTGAATAAGTAAGTGACTGAATAATTAAGTGAGTGATTAAGTAAGTCAGTGAGTGAATAAGTAAGTATGTGAGTGAATAATTAAGTGATTTAATAAGTAAGTAGGTGAGTGAGTAAGTAAGTAAATGAGTGAATAAGGAAGTGAGTGAGTGAATAAGTAAGTGAGTGAATAATTGAGTGAATAAGTAATTAAGTGAGTGAATAAGTAAGTAACTGAGTGAATAAGTAAGTAAGTGAATGAGTGGATGAGTGAACGAATGAATGAATAAAATTATAAGATACGATACATGATATAATATTTGATATTTATTCGTTTATAAAATATTATACTTTGTGTCTAAATGTGATCTGTTCTTATTTAGACACAAAATAAACTATTTTTATAAATTTCATCAATTTTAACTATTTTATCTTTACAACAAGTGGTATTTTAACAAACAATGTAACATGAGTTATATATGTATTAATATTCACATCCACAATCTTAAATTTCATACTTTACACAAATTCAAAATTAAACATTTCTACCAATACGTTTTCCATTTTATAAAACTCATGATAAACTCAATCAACTTTGTACAATTTAAGGGATTAAGTTTAGATTTCGTCAATTTTAAAATATCTGATGATGCTGTACAGGCGAAAACGTTCATATCTATTAAAGATGTAATAGCAAATAATAAAATTTGCAAATAGATAAATCATATTGATTGAGCATTTAAAATAAATTTATCAACAATAATCTCACTAGAGGTTTTGATTTATCTAGAGAAAATCAAAACTCGAGTGGGATTTAATGGACTATTACACGATTAGAAGAAAGTATATAAAGATTAGAAGTAACAAAGTACTCCAATACAATAAAATATTAATTGGCTTACGAAAATACAACTGTCTTCAAATGTATTTTTGTACCATCTCAACATTACTCTAGATGGCAGTAGTGTTTTATGATTATGTTTTCTTGTTATCAGTTGTGCCAACTATGGAATCTTCATTGAACTCTGTGGACTATTACTAGTCAAGAAGGCTTTGTTCATTCAGTTTCATTTTTATTATAAAGTTGCATTCCACTTCAATCATCCGGATCCCAGTAATCAACGTCACTTGACAGATGATTTTCAATAAATCTTAATATTAAACAATCTCTGATACGTGACTATCCATAATATCATATAGCAGAAGCTATAACAAACATAATCTAAATAATATAAACAAGTATTAGAAAAGTTTTAATTAGGGATGATGAAATAAACAAGAAACGCTTTAATTAACGATGATGAAATAAAAAAGAAATATTAATAATTTTAAAACAAACAATTATTGAAAGTACAATTTTGAAATTTGAATGTTTCAGTGGTTGGTGGTTCAGTTAATGTTATATTGGACATGTGCGTAAAAGAAGTGAACTCGTTGATGTACATGGTGTATCCCTCAACTTATTCAGGATTTCCGAATGGTGCTCTTCATATATGACCAGTGATCTTTATTAATTCTTGTTCTTGAATGCCAATGCGAGTGTATATTTGAAAGTGCTGTGCATCGACTGGAGTGGTTTGTAATTTTCTGTTTTTTGACGTCCAGACCTGTGCAGTTTGAAATGTTGGCAAACAAAGAAACAAATGCTAGGGTGGTGATAAAAATAAACAAATGCTAGGGACGAGATAAAATTAAACAAATGCTAGGGACGCGATAAAATTGTGCGATAAGGAGCCACGTGTTGGTTGAAAGACGTCCTTTCGTACCGTTTTATTGGTCAAAACTAGTGTGACGTAGTAAAAGTGTAATAGTCATATTTATAATATTATTTATTTCAAAGATGTATGTTATTCAAAGTTACGAAATCTTTCCACGCCGACCAAATGCTATTTCGAGAATAACGAGAAGAGATTCGAAAGACAAATGCAACGAACACAGCGAGCGAAAGAGGCAGTTAGTTTTGTTCGTCTCTAGTACTCACCAGTGGAGGAAAAGAAGGTCATCTTCATCCACGTGATTCAGTGACGTGTCGAACGCAACGCAACCTAATCACGTGGGAAAATTTGCTTAAAAATTCACACAATTGTAACATCATTATTATGCGTGGCGGTTTCTGCGATTCTGTTCTCTATGAATGCGTTGATGCAAATGCATGATTATTGATACATTAATAGTAATGCTGTTTTGCCATTGTGTATTGTTAAACTAAAATTAAATATGGATATTGGATTATAATTAAACTCTTTATAATGTTACATATAAACAATGAAATTAATTATTCAAATTGCTTTTTTGTATCGGAGTTACACATGCAAATTTGAATACATAATTACGTTATGGACTATATTATAATTGCGTGTAAAGGACAGTTCAATGTGCCTTCTGTAGAGTTGATTATTATCAATGTACACATAGAAATACTGTAGTAGAAATATTAAGAATATTTATTTAGTTATTTATTTATTCTGGTGTAGTTAAGGCCATCAGGCCTTTTCTTCCACAACACCAGGAATACAAATACAATAATAGAAATAAACAGAAAAAAATACGCTATATACAAAGTAAAGCTACACAAGAAATAAAGAGAGAGAGAGAAAAAAACAATATAAACAAAGTAAAGCCACACAATAGTAATATGCGTTACAAGAGCGGTATGTTGAAGTTTTCATATTCGAGGAAAAGTTTGAAAAAGCGAAACGTAGTTCAGCTTTTTTAATTTCCGAGAATTGAAAGAAAACATACCGCTCGTGTATCGTGCATTATTTTGTGCGAAGATCGTTTATTACATACCTAAAATAGGAATTTCTAATTAGTTGCAATGAAATCTCCATCTTGGTTTCTGTATTTGTATTCCTGGGTTTGCTTAAGGGGTGACATATGATCACAGTCTAGTATATACAGCCACGAAGCTTGAGTTTTGAGGGTGCTAGAAACAATAGACTGTGACGGTACTATTTTGCATTGCCTGTAATGAGGCGATATTAGCGATCCTAATGGTGAGCAACTATCTAATGTTTGCATATTTACTTCGTATAGAGCGACGCGACCGTATATACTAGAATGTGATATGATGATGGAGTCTTCTAGGCTCTGAAAATTTGTGGCTCATTTCCTGTAAATAGTAATTTTAGAATATTTAATTCTTTCAAACATGATATCTCAGTCAGATATGGTGATACCAAGAAGATATTGGTGTCATTTTGAAGCTTGAAATATCCCCTAGTGCCTTACAGTGAGTAAAATAACATTAATATAATTAATAATTACCTATGGATTTTTACATGATTTATGCAACATAAAATATTATTGTAAGTTACATATATGGTAATATTTAATTAATGTAAATAAAATAAAAAATAGCTCTATGTCAGGCACTAAAGAATAGTTTTAGTTATGAAAAAAATGTGGCTCTATCTTAAAAACTGCATGAGCTATCATGTTTCAAGTTACATGTCAAAATTATAAACAAAATAATTTTTATAAACAATTTAGACATAATTTCAAGGGATCTGTTCACTTCATTCTCTTTCTGGTATCATTCTCAATTGTATAAAAATTTTACAGAGCAAAATGATACAAAACAAAATTTTTTGTATGTAAAGGTGTACATATACCTTAAAAGATTATTCATACCGGAACGGTGAAGTCATAGCCTATTAATTTTTAGCTTGAACGAGAAAGTCCAACTGAAATGTTAAGCGGAGCTGCGTTACGGTCCGTTCCGGCCCAACTACAATCTTCAATCTAATTAATTTACTTCAAAAAAGTACATTTAAAGCCGATTAATTACGATCTATATTAAATACTCCAAACCAATTTATGTATTAGAAAACTTAACTATTTCCAAATTGGAACGTTTATGTACAATATTTGAGAATCAACACCACAAAATTCTGTCTCGTTAAGAAGACTTTACAGAAAAAAACTACGTGTATTACAACACTTAATTTGTAGATGGAGAGATTACTTGGAGCATCAAAATGTTCTCCTGGTTTTTGTCTCAACTAGAGTTACTCCTTTACTGTCAAATACAGAGTTTGTGGAAGACGATAGTAATTTCATCAGACTTCCGTCTCCTCTCCGTCTTCCGCCTTCACGCAGTTCTCAGAGGGCCATGTTTTTGTTGGCACAAGTAATACGTTTTCTGCGCGGTCTAGAACAGCATCGTGTTAAATTGTGCGTGAGGACAAGACTTACATCATGATGCAGCCCATGCTCTGCCCTGTAACGGAGTCCACCAAGCTGGCGATTAGACGAAAAGTGCATGTATATGCTGTACCAGACTTTATGACCACTGATAATAGGTATGGTTCTGAAGGTATAACCAAAGTTTAAATATAGAGAGTCAGTGACAAATACCCGACTCAGAAAAACCACGATTTGTATACATTAACGTGTATCGAACTTCTGTATCACTGAGATCAGAAACGAAACTAAGCAGCAGAGAGATGAACCGGAGCAAAACTGAGGATGAGACCGCTACAAAAGTAAACTGACCGAGTTGTAAAGGGACATCATTTTATTTTTACTAGCATTTTTAATATCAACTTGCTTATACCTCTCGATCAACGCCTTTTGCTACCCCCTTCCACGACTGGAGTTCGATGATACTAGCGTAATATACAAACAATCACTTTACTAAGTATAGGAGGGAAGAAAAGTAGTTCATCCATTTACGTAAACTAGGAAATATCGCGATTTTGAGTTTGATCATTTTCATTAGGTTTTTGTTTAATCACAATACAGTACAGTATTAACAATGAGTGTTTTTACTCACGAACTGAGCTGTCCATGTGGACGTATTCATTATGCAATATATATTACAGCACATTAGCGTACAATATAGAGAATGAAGTTAAATTGAAAAATAATCATAATATGGATATTTAAACATTATTTTTGAAAATGGTGGCCGTTCATTTCGATGCAGGCTTCAATTGTAATGTGCATATTATCGCACTATAGACTATTGTACCTAATCCCAATTACCAGTTTCGTCCTTCGTAGCTAGTAACTCATGTTGAAATAATTCTGTACCTACTCTATAAAAGAGTACCTTACGTACTGTAAATTCGATCTTCACTTCTGCCCGATCCGAAAAGATAAAATTACTCTGACATGCTATCTACTGTCCGTCCAAGTGGTTATGTCGTAGGGTCGTAGAAAGAGAGGAAATCACGTGACAATTAATTTACTTAACGAGGCCCTTTTATTTAAGTTGTTTTAAGCAGTTGTATAATATTATGTAGACGTCTAATTCCTAACAGAAATTAATGTTCTCACAAAAGAGCTAAGACAGCCCAGCCACTAGCTGGCGAATAAAAGCTGGTGGGGGAAACCGGGATGCGACGTAGACAAACGGACGACAGCACCTGTGCGAAAATGATTCAATATTGAAAGCTCTTTCGTCATTGGAAAACGCGAACATATTTTTGGAACGTACTGTTTACTATGACCGTAAAGCTACGTTGACTGTATATGCGGTCTTGGATCTGTGTGCAGGACGGTTGAACTTCATTAGTAGAAGGGATGGGAGTGACGTACATTCAAAAACTTTGGTACAATAACAGTTGAAGTAAAAATAAAATGATGTCCCTGTATAAAAGAGAAAAGGTACGAGAGATACAGTTGGACAGCTGCGAACAATCGGTGAAAGATACTTAGAGAAGAATAAAGAAGTATATGTAGTATTTGTAGATCTTGAAAAGTCGTTTGATAGAGTGGATTGGAATAAACTGATGGGAATTCTAAAGAAAATTGGTGTGGATTGGAAAGAGAGAAGGCTGTACGGTAACCTTTATACAGGATGATTCAAATCCTCTGCGACAAACTCTGAGGGATGATAGATCTAACAATAAGGAACCCTTTTTGTTAAGCAACCTATATGAAGAGTCCACTGTAAGAATGATGGATGTCATTTGGAATACATTTTGCAGGAGAAGCAATTGAAAGTTTGAAATGCTTAGCGCTCAAACCTTAACTTGATTTTCCGATCATTACTGGACAATGACTATCAGTGTTAATGCCATATAACTTTGTATGTACATTCTATATATATTAAGCTATGCATTGACAGTCTTGGTTCATTTTCGACAGAAAGTGACATCCATCATTCTTGCAGTGGACTCTTCATATATTTTGGCGCGTCGTTTCGATGTTATCGTTGAAAATGTTTATGCGCGGGCTTATGTCAATGTATGCGAATGTGTGCACTTCTGTTTGTTTGTTTGTTGAGATGTTTGTAAGAGACGAGAAGGGTTGTTGTTGTTTGTTTACGTTTAATGTTCAATAATTTTTTCCTTTCAGTTCAGTCTAATCATCAATTGAGAATGGATGTCTACACTTTCCCCGAGTTAGCCGACATGGTAATGTGTTATGGGGAGGCTTCCGGAAACGGAAGAAGAGCTCTCCATATGTACCAACAACAGTTTCCAAACAGAAATCACCCTCACCACACAATGTTTGCTCGACTTTATCAGCGCCTTCGAGACGATGGGTTTCTTCGTTCCCGGTGCATTGGTGGAAGATTCTTTTTGTTAAAAAGGGTTTCTTATTGTTAGACCTATCACCCCTCAGAGTTTGTTGCAGAGATTTTGAATCACTCTGTATGTAACAACGAGTCAAAGTCAGTTTTCTTTGTTCTCACTTACTATGAAATCGCCCTAAAATGCTCCAGACTCATATTCTTCATCTACATTATCTTCTCTCTTCCTCCTTGTGTGTCTTCTTGTTTTCCTTGCCTGTTTCTCTGAGTTATAAGGGAATGACTGAAGTTATGCGAGAAAAGGGGGTGTGGCATTTTATGCATGGAGATAGAAAATGTGTGAATCAACGCATGAACAACAGTAAACACAAAACTAATTTCATATTCGTATTCTGGATATATTGAACTAGGGCTGGGGACGGAGCGGTTCGTTTTGGAGCAGTTACTGTGACGTCATTACTCGGTTGATCCGCGTACAGTACCGAGTACAAATTTGTGGCGGCAGATTTAAAATTTAGATAGATCGAGTCGATTTTAGAACGTACTTTGAAAGTGAAACCAAGCGTGTTTTAAAAGCGTTGTAGTAAAGCGCTTTCGCTTTGCCAATTGACGAGAAAAAAGTGCTTCTCTTCATTGCAAAATGACGGTTGCAAATTTTATTTGCGTGATTACAACTATTTGAGGAGTTATTTTGTATGAAAGGCCTATTTAACTTTCAGTGTTGTTATATATGACAGACGAAATAAAATTGATAAAATAATTTATAATACTAACAGCTAATAACTTAACATGTGAGATAAACGTTAAACGCTGCAGCTAAGTAAAAAAAAAAAGATAGAAAGAAACGGGCTCCATGAAGAGCTGCCTAAAACACTTAAAAATAACACACAGAATTATATACCTACTATTACGGAAAGTGGATAAAATAATCAATAAAACGTGGAATCTTAAACTGAAGAACATAATGCTTATTTATATTATAACATTACTAGCCTTCAATATAACCATGTTCTCTTTGGTGAAGAGTAATATTATTGATAAATTAAAGTAACTAGGTAACAATGCGTACAAATAAATACAAATAAAATGATGACTGATGAGGTAACACAAATCCAATAAACACAAATAGAAGAAAAATATGATGCACTTCCTTTTTTAACATATTTTAATATTAATTAAACACTCTAATATGATGATAATGATGATGATGATTATTATTATTGTTATTATTATTATTACTATTACTATTATTATTATTATTATTATTATTATTATTATTATTATTATGTACAGTAATATGTTCAGACTGTCAGTGTTCATTAGGCTCACTTGACAGGTCATATAATAGGATAACTTCTCTTCAATACTAGAGGCCTTTCAGGCCACCTTGGGGATAAGGAAATAATTTGTCCTGCAGCAGAAAATATTTAAATACAACAGTACCTACGTTGTTGTCTACTAGAATTAAGTAAAACACGTGAACTCTGTTTGAACTGACCGGTAACGGCTACGGTTAACCGAGTAACTTCGGTGCTCCGCTGCCAAGCACATAAACCGATAGAACCGAGTAACTCAACAGTTCTACTCGCTCCGTCCCCAGCTCCATATTAAACTATAAACTGAAACAGAAAACAAAATTTCAGATTTTTCGTCCTAATTTGATTGTTGAAAATGTTCGAACCACGTAAAAATCACAACTTCACAGCACAATTTAAAGAAAAGACAGTAAATTCAAGAAGCGGGAAATATAGCAGTGTGACAAACAATTGAATGAAGTGTAGCGAGAAAAATAAGTGTTCGTTCACAAATGTTTCTCTATTCCTTCCAGATTATAAGGGAATGACTGAAGTTCTACGACAAAAGAAGGCGTGGCACGGTATTCTTGGAGATAAAAAGGTAAATACTGAATTATACATTTTTATGCCTTTTTGTACATGTATGTTAAGTTAGGATATATTATATAAAGTGTTTTGTTTGTGCCATTTTTATATTAATCTGTGTGTTCTTTTGGAGAGTGGTTGGATTGAATCAGGTGAGGGGGTGAAACCTGCATAGTAGGACTTCTTTTACACAGAACGTACTGTCAAAAGACCTGTGCATTGGATTTTTAAGATATATAAAATGTGTGAAAATCAAGATAAAAGCAACAGTAAACAAAAAACTAATTTCATAATCATATTGTAGATATATTGGTACTTACTAAAGACATCAGCTCAAAGAATTTGAGTGACCAAAAGGGTCCAGAATACAATAAACATGAAATATTAAAGAAAAAAGAAAGTTAATTGTTGAAGGCAAATAATATACGTGGATTAATTGAAATAGAGATGATGATGTAATATTCGAAGAGAATCCTTGATAATATTTATAAGAATAGACATTACATAATCAAAAGGACTGTGAAGTTCCTTAAGATAATTCCATGTGAATTTTGTGATTGAACCTCTACTGCCAAACAGCAAACCAATGACGGACCATTGTTTAAGAGGGACGTTGTACTTTTGAGAAAGATACGGCAGACAAGGTTCATATATGGACTTCTTCTCAATATCAACTTCGGTGGCCTGATTTAGGTTTCTTTCGAAACGGATAGTAGGGTCAAGAACAAGAGCCCGTTTTAAGCGTCCGTTGATAGCAATAATGTCTGCCCGTCTGAAAGAACCATCTGATGATACACAATGCACTTCCTCATGAATCTCCCAATTTAAAGTTCTTAACGATGTCGCCAAAGCATGTCGTACACGATGATGTCTAGCATTGATCAGCAGCTCGCCTTTGGGGCATTGTCCAAGCACGTGTCCAAGTGTTTCAAGCTCGCTATAGTCTGGATGACGGCAGCGGGTTGTGCTTAGAGTTCTGCCCGGTATTGCGCGAACCGCCGAAATATTGCTTGACATTTTTAAAGCATTGGTCCATTCTGAGGAAGATAGGCCCTTTCGATTGCTTACCCATGAGTTAGCCTTGGGGAGATCACTATAAACAATAACTCCTTTACCACGCAAGGTATGGTTTATCCAAGTTTGGAATGACACAATAAACAAAAATTTTCCATTTTTCGACCAAATTAGGTGTTCAATCTCCTCTTATGGGAATCGACAGCGGTACCGCTTCATATGTTCAGTGATGAGGCACAGTTTACGTGGGATGGCATCAGAAATAAGCATAAATTGCATCTCTGGGGAGACGATAATTCCTATGCCACGTTAGAATCTCATTTACAACGCCGATTCAGTCTCTGTGTGTGATGTGGTATTCTGGATGACCAGTTGCTGGAGTTGTTCATTTTCCCTGGACACTTAACTGGTGAGATGTAGCTACCTTCACCTTATTACAAGAACAGTTACCACAGTTTCTTGAAGATTTTTTTTTTAAATTTTATTGGGTTATTTTACGACGCTGTATCAACTTCTAGGTTATTTAGCGTCTGAATGATATGAAGGTGATAATGCCGGTGAAATGAGTCCGGGGTCCAGCACCGAAAATTACCCAGCATTTGCTCGTATTGGGTTGAGGGAAAACCCCGGAAAAAACCTCAACCAGGTAACTTGCCGACCGGGATTCGAACCCGGGCCACCTGGTTCGCAGCCAGACGCGCTGACCGTTACTCCACAGGTGTGGACTTGAAGATGTTAATATGTCAAGAAGACGAAACATGTACTTCCAACATGATGGAGCGCCTGCTTACTTCTACCGCGCAGGATCAGCAATTCCCACAGCGATGGATTGGTCGCGGGGGCCATTTCACTTGGCCTCCCAGATCCCCTGATTTAACACGCTTTTTAACTACATTCGGAGTGGATGAAAGACATCGTGTATAAGATTTAGGTAGCCTACAAACACGCGAAAAGTTACTTCAGCGCATTCCTGGATGCCGCGGCAGGAACAAACGTGTAAAGCTGCGAAATGCTACACGTACGGTTTACACCCGTGATTTGAGATTCAGGGAAGCATTTTGGAAAATATTATTATCTTCCACTCTAAAAGAAAGAGACTGATACTTAAACAATTACTGTTTGTATTTTAATTGTTTTTTTTTTTTTTTAATTTTTGATCCTGAAATAAAAGTATTTTTTCTGCCGTTTTCAAATTGCCTTAACTCCGTAATTATGATTGTGATTCCATTAATTTATTTACATTTTTTGTTCCAAATAACCTCAGAAATCACCTCCATTAACCGGGCTGAACTTCGTGAATCATCCTGTATACACATAGGCCTACAGGTTATCGTAGCTTTGTGAAGATTTACACGTGTTTTGGGGATAAATCTGTACACTTCTAAGAATTCGTTTGGAAGTAATAGGCCTATTATATTGTCACGTGGAATTCGTCAGGGAGTTTTAGAACAAGTGGCATTAAGCTCCACCTTAAAGCTAACTTGAATAGATCTACAACATAATGGTCGGATTTTCCGAGAATTTGAAGACAGCAAAGATCCTCTCATTTCAGTCTCTCTATTCAAGAAGTATTACTAACCTCCACAATGCGAGAGACTTGTAATTCATCGTATAAAGTCGAACAATTTGTGTATATGTGTTTACGTAAATATTAGATTCCTATAAGAAATGTATTATGTTATTAATTTCAATGGTTACAATGCCAGTAATTATGGCTGAAGCATGTACATATCCGTGGAATATAGATAAATAAAAGTTATTGTTGTCGGTAATATAAAAATTAATGTCCTATGTTCGATTTCCAGAAGAATGAAGATATTTATACAGGGTGAAAGTGAAATAACGCTGCAGATTTTCAGAGCGAACAGTGCATGTTGTATGTAACAAAAAGGTGTAATACCATATTGGCGGAAAGTTCATAGCTTTCTCAGACAATTTTTTTTCCCAAATGTTTAACAACCTCTTATTCGATAAGTATTGCGAGTAGGATCGTGATTTTTGTCCATATTGATAGAAAATCTAATAAAGAATCATTTATCCCTCTGGCGTACTCCAATAGTCTGGACGGTTTTCGTGTAAATTTAATTTAAAAACAACTAATTTCAAGCCACTGAACGATGCGATCAGATTGTAACATTGTAGTAAGAGAGGGAGGTGGAAGGTAGGGAGACATATCCGAGTTCATTGATCTCTTATATCTATATTACGAGGAGAAAGAGCAGTGTGTCAGCGGCGATGTTGCCAGAGTGATGAATCTTCCAACTTTTGTCTAATTAACAGTGCATCGAATAGAAAACGTAATATAGGTTTTCTATATCTTTAAGTGTGCCTTTTCAATCTGCAGGATTTTACTCTGTATATTCCACTTTGATATGATGGCACGTTCCTTTCTATGTGGTGTTACATATTTAGTTAAACGGTTATCTTGTGTCATGGTGTCTACAAGGCCGTGGATATTTACGAGTAAGGTTCAGTAAGATATCAATTGAAGTAGCCACCTATATTTCTGAATGAGGCGCCTGAAGCTATCACATCTACATGGCAGTATTATCCATATTCACACAAGCAAAAAGAAGAAGCAGCAGTTGCAAGATAACAGCCCTCGCGAGTGTATCATTGACTGTTCGATCCGAGTATTGATACACGTTTTGTTGTTTCAGTCTGGTAAAGGTGCACCCAACTAAGGAAAGAATGGGAAGGGAAATGATGATGATAATAATAATAATAATAATAATAATAATAATAATAATAATAATAATAATAATAATAATAAATGAAATAAGACGACAAATTATTGAGTGGACTCAGGCCCCAGGGGTCCGTATAAGTTGGCGCCACTGCATGTCACTTCACATTTGACTTTGGTATGATTCTGGGAATATGAAGTTGACGCCTGAATCAGAATCAGAGCTGCGTAGTCGGATATCACAGAAAGCTACAATTAAAACGTTAGATATTGTAAAATGCGTTCTTCATGCGACACCAGCTCGCAATTGAAGCGTTGTAATTTCAAAGGCGACGAGCAGCGTTTCACATTTCAAATGATCAATCCATCTACTGTGAGTGGTAATGTCACTAACGGGTATGACTATATATAAATAATTGATGCAAACTGATTAGACCATAATGATATAATTCGCTTATACGCTTCACTAAATTGAGACTGCAGTCATTACGCCAAAATATATATAGAGCAGCAGTTGTCTGCGACCACAGCTAATTGCATAGAATATAGGGTGATATTTAATTTCCAAGGATTAACGCACAGTACAACACGTCTCATGCACTTTACATCAGCTGAGCGAAGTTGCGTCACGTGACAGTAAACAGCAATAATCGAGTTTGAGTGATACATTGTTATCTCCGGTTAACAACCAAATCATTTACAGAGCTCGGATATTAACCTTTAATATACAGAGCCAGGTGAAAGGTATGACATAGTGCGCCTACGCTACGTATAGGATCACCTGCAATGTATGACCGGCTTTAAAGTCAGATAAGGACACAAGAAGCCTTTCACTGAAATATGTGATCAGATCTTAAACATTAAATAAATTAAATCTAGTTGTTTGAATATACAGGGTGATCCATAAGTAATATAATTAATAGGGCTAGGATTTTGATGACATATAAATAATGAAAACATGTCCTAAAGACAATGCATTTATGACCTAAAAATCTTTCAAAAATGTCCTAAAAATTTATCTTACATAATTGGCTTAGTAGCAAAAGAGGTTTTGTACTACTTAATATTTAGACTAGTAATTAAATTAAATTTTACATAATTTTTTTTCTAAGTAGCCTAGTACACTTTTAGGGGAGAGAATGGTATTTTTGGTGAAAAATGAGTAAATTAAAAGAAAATTCTTTAAAATACTCTGTGATATGTGTGGAATGCATAGCATAACATTTTCTGGGTATTTGTGCCCTTATCTGATGTTGAGTCGCCATTTCTAAACTTCCTGCGCTATGGATTTTTAAATCACACGCCCGCTTTTATCGGTTTCCAGTAACATCATTTTTTTTGCTACATTGCCAGACAAAAATGGATATAATTTCTGAATTATTAAAGATGCATGCATGAAATTTAGAACACATTCTTTAGACTATTAGGAAACTTTTCTCTGCAACAGAATTTTGTTAATTGATTTCATTTAAAAAATACGTCCGTTTGTTTGCAAGAAAGAAAATCAGAAAATTGTTATTAAATTTTAATTGTTTATTTTACAAACGTAGGGACTAATATCAAAATTCTGTTACAGACAGTTTGTAGAACATGCTGTTCCAAATACATTGCAAAAAACCGTTTGAATCTATCTTTAAAAACGGTTTAGATATATCGGTTTTAGTACAATCCTGCATTGGGTATATTTTTTTCAAATTTGGGTCCCCAAATAATTTTTTTTTATATTTTTATTTGGTTGAGTTGTCACAACTATAAGCTCTCTACATACAATAAATTAATATTTTGCACCAAATAGGAAAAAAGTTAAAAAAATACCATCCTCTCCCCTTAATTCATTATTTTTACCTGATGTAGTTTCCATGTATAATAGTTCACTTCTGCGTCGGCATGTGGACGTGAGGTCGGCAGTCAGTTGGTCGGTCTTGGGCCTTCATGGGCTGTAGCGCCATTGATTTACTTTACTTTTAGTTTCCATGTAGTCTAACACAAGGCCACTCTTATCCGGAATTAGCAGGTATAGAGGAGCCTATATTGAAGGGGTGGTTGGATTGATCCAGTACATGGGGTGTACTACATTAAAATGACAATATTTGTGTAGAAAAAAACGATTAAAATATCATACAAAATAATGGGTATTAATGGACAAAATACGTAAAGAAAATATCAAAGAAAATAAACATTATTTTACATTAATAATGGGGATTTATGTCCAAAATTAAATGAAAATGCCTAAAAAATGACCGAATAAAACAAGAGATGCTCTTATGAGTTGAAAGAGACAAAAAATGCAAAAAAATGACCTAACAAATATGTCTTGAAACACTCAGTTTATCACATAAAAGCAGCTATGTTTCTGGCTTACTATAAGAAAAAGATGCAATTTCATCAAAATCCTAGCCCTAGTAATTGATTTTAGGTAGTTATTCTTTGATATATGTAGGCTACGTACCGGTACCGGGTTTCCCTTTTTCCCTTCCTCATCTTCATCATCATCATCATCATCACTCATTCCAGACACTACACTTACACGAACACTTACACATACACTCACCCTAGTACACGACATAACTTCCACAGATACACATCATGTACAGTGGGGACCGTCCAAGTGGTGTACAACTAGAAAAATGGGTCACAGTCCTGCCATCTATCCGCAATATGCAGAACCCGAATCACGTAAAGTGAAGAGGGTAGGCATTGGATACATACATACATACAAACAGACATACATACATAGGCCTACATACATACATAGGCCTACATACATACATACATACATACATACATACATACATACATACATACATACGTACGTACGTACGTACGTACGTACATTTTTTGGACCTAGAAAAAGCATTTGACAGAGTGGATTGGAATACGAGCTTCAGGATCCTAAAGAAAATTGGTGTGAATTGGAAAGAGAGGGGACTGTTCAGTAAATTTTTTATGTATAAAACGAGTCAAAGTCATTATAGGAGAAGAAATGTCTGGAGGAGACGCAATAGGAAGAGGAGTAGTACGTCAAGGATGTCCTTTATCACACCCTGTTCAACATCTACTGGAGGATTTAGTGAAGAACTCTTCAGAATATAGGAGGAGTGATAGTAGGAGGAAGAAGAATGAAGTGCATAATATTTGCTGATGATATGACGTTGATAGTAGAAGAGGAGACGATACTAGGTGATATCTTACTGGAGCTAAATGACAGCTGTGACTATAGTCCGGATCAGCTTACTTCATACCCTAAGGATGAAACCTAACCATTTTTCACCCATTACTACATATTCTAGTGGATTGTGGTGATTTTCTAGTTTGCAGGTTGAATTTTCTTTTGCCAACTTCGTTTAGAATTTCGATACTGACAAATACTACAAATGGTAGTGATTTTGTAACTGGTATGTTGGCAGCTGAGACAAGTATCGACAATATTTGTCGGTACTGGAGTTCCATGAAGTTAAAATTGTACTAGATTTCTGAGCAAATGAAATTTGAACATACTAATAATTAATTAATATCAGTATTAATATTAATACATAATAGTTATTTTATGTGTTGTATTGTGGTTATAATTCAAGACTATAGTCAGGTGAGTTTTCGGAGTTAGTAAATAATTTCATGTGATCAAACAAAATACATTTTTAGGTTAGATTTCGTGAGTCAATTGTTTAGTCAAACCAATGAAGTTCGTATTACCAGACAAGATACTTGACATGTTGATCCCTTTCTCGTATAGTTTGCCAATGAAAATATGTAACAAATTATTGAATTATTTAGAATAACCTTCCAACATAAAGTACAGTATATAAATAACATTTAGTACGTAGGATCGTCTGATATCTGGTAACAGTTGGCAATACTGACAAGACGGCAATATTTGCTGTTTAGGAACTGTTCTTATGTGACCCTCACCATAGTATATGATGAAGACAAATGCAAACAAGACGAAGACCAAGGTCATAGGAAGAAAAGAAGGTAAATTTGTGTAGTCTAAATCAGGTAGTAAAGCAAATGAACAGCTTGGGGTGTAGTACAGGGACATCACTTTATTTTTACCAACATTTTTAACATTAACCTGGCTATACTCGGAAACACTGGTACCCCGTTCCATTACAGGAGTTTGGTGTTACTAGTGCAATATGTAAACAAATCATTTTACTAGTTATAGGAGGAGAGAAAAGTAGTCTATCCATTTATGTTACAAGGAAATACGATATTAGGATTTTCAGTTTTATCATTACTTTTACGGTATTTTACCAAATACAGTAGAGTAGTAACATTTTTTTCCACAAAACTCAACTCCTCAGGCGGTTTTATTCATTATATAATGGCTACTTTATTCAGCATATTACCGTACTTTCGGTAACTCTAATCGTCACTTCTGCTCAGTCTACACAGATAAAGTTATTCAGTCATGCTACACACAGTACCTGTGCGAAATAAGCAGGGGCGGGTATTTACGGAGATCGCGAAAATCACGACATAGGCCTGATAGGCTAAATATACAATAGATTTTTATTAATCTTTACGAATTAAGTGATTATTATTAATAATATGCGGATAAAACAATAACGACAAATCGCGAAATAGAGTTCTAATAGCGAAATATGAACACATTCGCGAATTATTATTGTGACATTTTATAGCGAATTTCATATTCTGAATTCTTTTTTCGGGCATTTTTTTCATTTGAATTTGTTGCACATTCAAGTAGGCTACATTACATGGTATTCCAGGTGTTATAATTACATTAGTGAACTCAAAAGACGGAGAATTCAACATTTCACTAATAATTTGAAAGTATTATTTGAGGGATCCAAGTTTCTTTTTTCCGTTTTTAATGAAGGTGTGTTAAAAACAGTCTCAATCCAACAAATATTGTCTATTGGCCATACCGCACCTTTACCAGAATACAGTGAACCTTTAATGTTAATTATTTGGAAAGTAATAATCATACTGAGTTAATACTCCAATTTCAAAATAGTTGTATTTTCCAAAATTTCCATTAATATCCAACAAGAATACAAATCAATCTCCAACAATCTCCGCCGACACCAATATTAAAAAACACAAATGAAGGGTACACGGGAAAAACGAACAATGCCACAATGCTGTTAAGGGTGATGTCATTATCTAATTCACTGTATTACTACAAATCATAGTGTTATTTTTACCAAAATTGGTAAAGGAGAATTAAAACCACGGATACATTCATCATTTCCTTCATTTGAAGTAGAAACATCGACAAATTTTGCAGTAATATACGGAAATAGATCAATATCTCAACCTTAATGGAAATGTGACATTGTTCGTTTTTCCCGTGTACCCTTCAAATGATAAAATTAATGTCCGTAAATACCTGCCCCTGGAAATAAGCTTTAATAATATAGGCTCTCCCTTCTATGGAAAACGCAACCATATTTCTGAAACACACTATACTCTGTACTATTTACTTCACTGCTAGCAGACTTCGTTTGCTACAGCGGCCGTAAGTTTGTGTGGCTGACGGGAGCAAGAACATTAGTGAAAGGGGTGGGAGTCAAGTACATTCAGAAATGCAGGTACAATAAAAATGCAAGTAAAAATAAAGTGATGTTCCTGTATAAGCAGTAACATGGGCTGCAGCCAGGAAACCAAAAGGAGGATGACGATTGCAAAGGAAGCTTTTAATAGAAAAAGGAATATCTTGTGCGGGCTGGGTCACTGACTGCCTACTGAAGGATGCACTGGAAGGAATGATGAACGGGAGGAGTTCGGAGCAGAAGAAGATATCAGATGATAGACGACATTAAGATATATGGGTCATATGCGGTGAAAAAGAGCAAGTTGGAATGCTGTGTTTGCAGTGAAAGACTTGGATTTGGGCATAGCACTATGAATGAATGTACATTTCTATAAATATTTGAATAATGAAGGTTACTAATAATAAATCTGTAGCCGAAATTTTTCTGGTAATGTTCGATTTTCCAAAAATAATTGGTCTTAACATATATAATTAACAACCCTGAAACCGAAAATTGCTTTTTTGACATTTTTGTTTGTTTGTCTGTCTGTCTGTCTGGATGTTTGTTACCTTTTCACGCGATAATGACTGAACCGATTTATATGAAAATAGGAATATAAATTAAGTTCGCTGTATCTTAGACTTTAGGCTATATGACATTCAAATACGTTATTTAAAAGGGGGGTTATAAGGGGGCCTGAATTAAATAAATCGAAATATCTCGCTTATTATTGATTTTTGTGAAATATGTTACATAATAAAAGTTTCTTTAAAAATGATTTCCGGTAAGTTTTATTCCTTGCAAAAGTTTGATAGGACTGATATTTAATGAGATAAATGAGTTGTAAAATTGAAATACAATGCCATCTAAGATGGTGTAATGAAATGAAAACAAATTACTACGTCTATAAGGGGCCTTGGACAACAACAATCGAAAGCTATGAAACATAGCCTACAGAGAATGTTTCTGTGTTTGTATGAAGTAATATCGAAAGCTAAATTAACCGATTTGTATAATTAATTATTATTTCACCATTGGAAAATGTAGTTTCTCTAGATGGACATAATGCTATAATGTTATTACAGTAACTTCTGAGTGCTCTCTGGACCGAAATGACCGCATTTTAATTACTTAAATGCAATTTAAATTAAGTAACATATTAAACGATTTATCCTTCTATCAAACACGAATGTTCCCTGGATCAAATGTCCTATTTTAATTATGTAATTACTTTATATTTATTTCTAACAGGTGCTGCGGAGCACACGGGTACGGCTAGTATATAATATAATATACTATGTCATTAGTGCTAAAGTAATCCCCATGTATGTAAAATGTATTTGCCATAATAGTAATATTGTAAAGGATATTTCAGTACTGTTGAGAGTGTGATTGACAGTGTAAATATTTTATTTACAATTTAATTAATGCAGTAAATTTTGGTTAATTAGACATTGTATAATTCGAATTATTGGGTAAGCTTATTTGAATAGATATTTAATCTCTTTTGAAAATTTTAATTTAAACCTAAATGTTAAAATTTATATTTAACTTCAACTTTCGAAGATTATATTTCGTCATTGTTCTATATACGCTGTCAACACTTACATAATCACTGATTAAGTTTATAGCTTGTTTTACTGTGTTAACGTTTTAGGAATTTATTTACCTAGGTGATTAGTTTCAAAGTGATATTCTTCATTGTCAGCCAGGTAACCTTCTAAAAAGTTAACACAGTAAAGAAGTTATAAAGTTAATCAGTGGTTATATTTCTATAATAACTTAATTGATTTCAACGAAAATCGTGTGCTATTTCAAATTGTAAAGAAAATCCGAATGATTTTTTTGGAAATTTCAATTACCTACATCAGGCCTGCAGAACTCGCAAAGTAGGGGAATTATGACGTCAGCCTCACTCCACTTCTATTGGGGATGATCGATTTCCGCCCCGAGAATGAATGTTGATGCAGCAGAGCGTAACTAGAACGCCGTGACCGCACAGATAAAAAAGGTGGGTGGGGTAAAAGAGGAAAGGAAAGCAGTCGCTCTCAAGAGCTACAGTTCTGCAGGCCTGACCTACATCAACACATAAACAAAATAATCCCAAAACTACACTACACATTAGAAATTGAAAACAACAAATCCATAAATTTTATAGACATCACAATAACAAAAGTAGACAACAACCATACATTCAAAGTATACAGAAGACCCACAACAACAACACACATACACAACACATCCAATCACCCCACACAACACAAACAAGCTGCATTCCGAACAATGGTACACAGACTACTCGACATACCAATGAACCAACAGGATTACAACGAAGAGCTAAACACAATCAAATACATAGCACAAGAAAACGGATACAACCCAACATAATAGACAACATAATAGGTAAGACAAAACATAATAATACAACACAAACACAAGAACACAAAAAATACATCACACTAACATACGAAAACAAAACCACACACAAAATTGCAACCTCATTCAAGAAATTAAATTAAGACATCGCATACAGAACAAATACCACTCTACAAATCATCAACACACAAACAACACAAACAAACAAATACAACCACACAAGCTTGTACAAACTCAAATGTAACACCTGCAACAACTTCTACATAGGACAGACAGGCAGATCATTTGAAACACGTTACAAAGGACACATCACAGCCATAACAAAATTACAAAGCACCTCCACATATGCAGAAAACATCACAAATGCTAACCACACCTACAGAGACATCAACACAGACATGGAAATACTACACATCCAACCAAAAAGCCAGAAACTCAACACACTAGAACAATATGAAATATACAGACACACGAAAACACACCCCAACGATATTCTCAACACACAACTCAACTTCAAAACACACACACTCTTTGACTCTACACTACACCACACGAACGCACCCTCACAGGAAACAGAACAAGAGGCGCCAAGACCAACAACGACCAGTTTTGAGGATGACCCATAAATAGGTCGAAACATGTAAACTAGGTACGTTGAAGTTTAACACAGGAAAGTCTCATCATACATATTCCGAAGTGATACAGTGTTAAAAGTTGTGTAATCAAGATGTATAATTTTTAATTATTCAAAGAATTCAAATTCTATTTTTAAACATCGTAATGGTCGACAAGCAAAGGAACAGTAAAAGATCTTTGCTACTTTTAACATATTTCGTATTGTTATCCATCTTCTGACCACAGGTAAGAATAACGGGCGGAATGGTTTACGGGTGAGTATGCATCCTCTCTTATCAGTCATTATCTTGGAAGAGAATGAATTTGTGAAATCTCCATTGAGGTACATACAGAAGACGGTGTGTTACTGGTTCTTCTGCATTCACAATGTTGAAGCGTGAAGCATATATAGTACGTCCGCTCAAATGAGAGCCACTTGCACCTACCTTGAGCGGGAGGCGTCAGGTGTTTCAGTCTGGAAGCACGCGGCTGGTTGTTGGTAAGCCAGCGCTGTTGACAGATCTAAGTCGGTGCTCCGAGACCAAGTTCATATGTATATTGTGGCTTTTATGTTCCATATAATATAAATCAAAAATAAAATAGCTCCAACGTCAAATAAACTTCTCAATGCAATGCGTAATAAAACACAAGCTACCCAATATGAGTTTCCGTATCAAAGAAATACTTTAATGGCACTATGGGTATTACATTCAATGGAGTTTAAATGTAAAATTCATGGATCTCAACCAGCAGCAATGGAATCATTACGAATACGGATGTGGCGTTCCTCGTATTTACGGTATACAGAGTATTGTCGACAACTGGGTTATGCAGAAGTTTACTTAGATGAAACATGGTATGATACCCATGACGGAGTAAAGTGTCGTTAGTCAGATGGGTCAAGTTATTGTGAAGGCAATTTTTCTTGAGATAAAGGACAACGAATGGCAATTTTACACGCGAGGGGAAGAAATGTTTTCATTCCAGTCATTATTCGTTACTCACCAAAGTATGTGTGATACCCCGGCTGATAATCGTGGGACTATGAATTCTAAAATCTTTGAAGAATGATTTGTGGAATGTTTGCTAAAACGACTGGAAGGATCGTTTGACATCGCTATGGATAATGCCCCATACCATTCCCGTATTGTGAATCCTGTACTTACCACTAGATCAACAATACTGTGGATGCCATTAAAACGTGAAAATAACATTCCTTTGCCCACGCCAGTCCCAACAACAAAGTTACATCTGCTACAAGAGATAAAACGTAGCCGTTACATAAAAAAGATGTGTGTACTGTAATTGACGAACAGTCATCGAAATACGGCCATGTTGTACTACGACTGTCCCCCCCTACCATTGCCATAGAAATCGTTTGGTGGGAACTGAAGAGAAATGTCCGGTCAGAAAATGAATTGGGAAACAAATCTGTTCAAGAAGTACGGGATTTAATAATAACTGTGATGGATGACATTAACAATAAAGAGCATTGGGTGAAGTATATCGAACATGTAAAGACAAAAGAAAGTGATTATCGTTCCTTAGAAGCTGGCTTGGAATCTTGTGTAATTGATTTAAACAGTGACTCAACGGACTCTGAATAGGAGGTGTTCGTGGTTTAGTTCTGTTTTTACAAGACGCACACGAAGATTCACTTCAGTCTTCAGAAGGGAGATATGGCAACGCAGCGTTGTTTACATGGAATATGTTCAGAGTCGCGTGCCTACTTGCTCCCTGCGGTAAGTGTGTCCAATCACACGTTCCAAGTGGCTCTCATTTGAGCGGATGTACTATACACGAGTTTAAAGTTCACAAAGAAATCTGTATTGTTTTCTCCTATTGGCAGCTTAAGTTTTATTCGGAAAAGAAGCTAAAATATCATCGAAATGAAGCTGTCCAAATGTTGGATTTAAAATATCGGCATCCTGATTAATTCAAATGAACAAAAAAGAAAGTGTAAATTAATGTTAAAAAATAAATGATGAAATTAAAAAAAAAAGATTATTCTGCAAGAACATTTGGTAGCTATCAAAACGATAAAAATTTATTGAAAATAAATAATATATATTGAATATTATAAAGATGAATAGAGATGGTGATTGATGATGTTCAATGAAGATTTTAAAATGGTTGATGCAATTGTCTGAAGAGTCTTATCAGGAACCTCTAATTTTCTGAGGATCTCCAATGTAAATTTGGGAATTGTTCCTCGCGCACCAAACATAAGTCCAATGACATTCCAATCTTGAATATTATATTTATGACTGAGATCATCACAGCATGGAAGGTAAATAGCGCGTTTCTCTTCATGTACCTGCTTTGGTTGATCTTCATTAATTTCGAACCTTACAGTGGGGTCAAGAATAAGACCAGCTTTTTTATCTCGTTCAATTATTATGATGTCAGCACGCCGTGTAGATTTTTTTATTTTAATAGGTTACTTTACGATGCTTTATCAACATCTAGGTTATTTAGCGTCTGAATGAGATGAAGGTGATAATGCCGGTGAAATGAGTCCGGGGTCCAACACTGAAAGTTGCCCAACATTTGCTCATATTGGGTTGAGGGAAAACCCCGGAAAAACCTCAACCCGACCGGGAATCGAACCCGGACCACCTGGTTTCGCGGCCAGACGCTCTAGCCGTTACTCCACAGGTGTGGACACGCCGTGTAGATCCTTCCGTAGAAAGACATTGAACTTCCTCATATACTTCGTATTCACCATGTTCCCTTAATCTGTTAGCAATTATTGAGCGGACTGTGTTATGTCTGTCAATTCGCAGTAATTCGCCCTGAGGGCAGAAACCTAGCACGTGGGGTAACGTTTCATGCTCATTGCATCTCCTGCAATGGTTATTGCTAAGGCTTCTACCGGGGAGAGATCTAACTGCGATAACATTGGTGCTCCATATAAAATTCCGTTTAAAAAGGCATGTTATACAACGAGGCTTAGCATGATCTACATGAAGTGATTAAGGTTAACATTGTCATCTAATAAGAGGAGGAAGACATGCAATATGTAAACTTCGATATAACATTATGGCTTACTTTAGGTTTGTTTCTGCAGCGAGTTTGTGATGGTTTGACAACTGTTTGCAATATGCCACTACCGAGTACTGAGAGCTATGGTCCCATAGAAAGGAGTTATGTGCAGTTCCGTTATTGCAACATCCTTGCTGTACCTAATTAGCTGAATGCAAAATGGCTGCTACATCAAGTTCGTATGTAAACAATAAAAAAGCAGTTGCAAAAACGCATGTTAATGACATACAGTGAAACTTCTCCAAACGACCACCTCTTTAAGACAAGCACCCCTATTTCCGACCACTATTATCTGGCATGGAATATTATTCTCATAAGACCAATGTATTTTGTCCCTCTTTAAGATGACCACCCCTTTCCCCGACCAACGACCGTGGATTTTGACTGCGAAACAAATGGTTTTCCCCCTTTAAGACGACCAGAATTTAAAATAAAATTGGAAATGCTGTAGTATTATTCCTATACAATATTATAATTGAAAAAAAAAAAACAGATGCTTCACTCTCGCCCTGCTTCCAGTCATTCTATCGGTTCTCTCAGGTCTCCATGAACAACCTTTCAGCTTGGGCTGACGAAAACGGTCTGCTCATAAACCAGTCGAAAACTGTCCAAATGGTATTCAGAAAGGGAGGAAGAATAGCAAAAAGTGACACAATCTGGATACAAAATCGACCCCTGCAAATTACAAATGCATTTAAATACCTTGGTGTAACGATACAGACGACAGCAAAATCCTTCAGAATCCACACTCAAGAACGAGCAACGGCCGCAGTAATAGCTATCCACGACATAACAGACATTACCCAACTAGCACTCTCAACAGCCATGCAGCTTTTCTATGCCAAGATACTCCCTATACTGTCATATGGACTGGAGATCACATGGACCCGGCTAAACTACAATGACCTCAAGACCATGGAGAACGTCAAAGCAAGGTTCTTAAAAGCAGCACTGGGAATCTGAAAATATGCACCCTCCAGAATGGCGTACGAACTCGCGCGAGAACCCTTCCTGATAGAGGAACTACGAAGCAGACTCATGCTGCCATCTACAGCAGCAGAACTTCGACTACGCACGGTCATGCAAGAGAAGAAGGCGGAAATAGAAAGTGAATTCTATGGAACGGACGCGATGATCAACCGCAACTGGACAGGGCCGAACAACAAATTACGAAGCGCCATAACAAGGCTAGCAGTTCACGGTTTTCACCACAAACTGTGCAGAAGATCAGAGTACCACGAACCTTCCCCCGAATGCGTGTGCAAACTGTGCAACGAAGTGTGTCCAAAATATCATTTTAGTAAATGTGTGAATAGAACGAAGTCACTGGTGGAATATAGTAAAGAGAAGTAATCATACCAAACTAAATTGCACGTTTGTGCGCACTTCTTTCTTATAACATTGGTGCTCATTTTAATGGCCTCGGTCCATTGGCCACAAGATAGACCTTTCTTATTGCTAATCCAGGTGTTACTTTTTTCCAGTGAGAGTAGAATGTAATTCCTTTACCTTTCCCAGGTAATGCGCACCACTGATTGTAAGAAGTGACACGAAGTTGTTTACGGCTGTTACGTGGGTTAAAGGTTCCAATATCGTTGACATTAATTGGTAAGTGGCGAAGACTGTCAGTAATTTCGGCTTGAAGGTTTCTAGTTTGATTAATATAAGGGTTGTCTTCTTTAACTAATAATCTGCAAACATTAAGATGTTGCAGAAAAGCTTCCCACTGTGCTTCAAAAATTCCAAGTCCTCTCAAATTTCGAGGTGCATATAGCATTGCATCCGGTACATCTGTCGGTAAGCCAACGATTTCCTTGACAGAATTACGGATGAAGGTACGGTCACACGTCGCTACTTTTGCAGCGCTGCAGTACAAAAAACTGCGCAACTCTCGTACTGCGACATGTGAACAACGGTGCAACCCGAAAAGTAGCGGCTGCCGAACCTGCTCCCCGCTAATTTTCCATGCTGCGCGCAGCTTAGAAGTAGCGACGTGTGAACAGGGTTCTCAGGGTTGCAGCCGCAGCATTTTTGATATCGGTTTTGTTGAAACTTTTGCTGCGGTTGCGACCAGTGTTGCCACCCAAATGTGCCAATGATACTTTTATTGTTTGGATGTATTTTAATGTTAGATGTGATAAAAATAAATTATTTGTAACAGTTATTAAATGCACAACACAGTCTGAGCATATTTGCTGACGATATAATTCAATTTTTTAATTTTCTGTAGCGTAATTTCAAACAGGAGGGTTGCCAACATTGATTACGTGAATATGCTGTTGGTTATCATTTAAGTATATAGGCGTTTTTAAAAGCTTTATAGTAAAAATAATGTCAGTTTCTGAATTCTAGTTAGGACAGAAAAGCAAATAATAGATAACTAAGCTTTCGCATAAGTTTCTTAATAATGCGAACATAACCACAAAATGTATATTGAGAAGTCAACACGGAGATGGAAACCTGCAGCATGACTGCGGCTGCAAAAGTAGCGCCTTGCGTGTGAATAGACTCGCAACCTCCAGTTGCAACTTTTGCAGCACTCGGGTTGCGCAGCACGAAAAATAGCGTACAGCGCTCTACTTTTGGCTTACGTGTGAACACGACATGCAACTTTTGCAGCTGCAGTACAAAAGTTGCGCAGCAAAAGTAGCGACGTGTGACCGTACCTTAAGTTTATCAATATCATTAAGGCCCAATTGTATAAAATTCCCTGACTAAAGATCAACTTTGATCGAAGATCAAAAAGTGAACCGAGTTCAGACACTTCTTCTATTGTATAAAACTTTTTTGCGATCAAATTACCTTAATCTAAGTTCACGTGAAAAGGATTTGGCAACATCGCATAAACAGGTGAAATACGTGATGCGCGGACAGGTTTGTTCAGTGTTGCCAATCTAGCGACTTTAACTCTTTTTCAACAACAATTTCTTTTAACTTTTATATTGCTTAAATAGGGATTTAGTGACCTTTTTAGCACCCCATAGTGACAAAATTTAATCTTTCTTTGTTGATAATGAGAAATCTAGCGACTTTACAACTACTTTTTGGCGACTTTCCGTACACTGTTGGAGACACTGGTTTTTTGTGCAATGTAAATAATGGCGTACAATAAGAAGAAGCTTGACTGTTCTCCGAGTTGTTATCATGTTATGGTGTTTGATACTGCTAAACATAATAAAGCTTTATAAAACGACAATTTTCGTTTAGTAATGCAGTTAATTGAAAATTTATGAATGTACCTATCATGTCCATTAATAATTAATGGTTGTTATAAACATAATATAATTATAAGTTATGTTATTTGATACTGCTGAACATGATAGAGCCTTATAAAACATAAGATTGTTTGTGTATTAAGGCAAGACATTGAAAGAAATATATATAAATGTACCTATCATATCTATTAATATTAATAATAATGGATATTTTATTTGCACAATCTGTCACTCGTATATTCCAAAGAGAAAAGAAATAACTGAACTTGGATAATCTAACTTAATCGGAGAAATTTCTTCAGTCAAAGTTGACTTTAGTTTGAGACAAATTAATCTCAGATTAGACTTTATACAACACAAAATTCCAAGTTCAGCAGAAACAAGGATCAATTTAACCTCTGATCTAAGATTAAATGGTTTATACAATCGGGCCTAAGAAATTTTAACTTAAGCTCCTTTAACGGTGCACATTGAAATGGATAGATAAGCTGAGGCCAAATATATTGGTTTAAAATGTTTAGTTTTTGATCTGGAATGAGCAAAGTTGATGACACTTAGTAAAAGTGCATTGCGCATTCATTATCCAAGAGTGTAATTTATTTTTACATTGATTTTGTAAACAAATGGTCTGCTATTTATTTCGAATTTGCGATATTTCGAATATCTCCATATTTCTCTTAGAGTTCGAATTAAAAACGGTCCACTAGGCCTATATTAACTTATTAAATCACATTTTTGTAACCAGCGATATAGAGTTTCATTTTACTAATACTATAATACGTCATATCGCTGTTTGTTGTACTTTTTGTGCAATGCTGTGCGAATATTTATCTTGAATGTCGTAACTGCCGTAGGTAAATCATAACCCACTCATACTTATTTATTTTATAAACAAGATGTATAAAGCCGTACTGAAATAATATTTTCAGTTTTCCAAATCTATAACAACAAAATTGTGAATTTTATAAAACGTCATCCCTATGTTATGATAGAGGAGAGCTAGTAATCAATATCTGTGCTAGTTTCACAGTGAAACCCAGTCTTATAATAAGACAATCAGGCTAACAGTGACAGCATATTGTATGCAATTAATATCATTTCTATCTTTCGCAGGTTATTTTACAATTCATTTTTGGTTTCAGATAAATCTATTCAATTTGATGTTTATTTTAAAATGTTCAATCAATATGAAAATACATTATGTAAGTTTTTCAATTAAAACCAATTCATAATATTTTTAAATCAAACATTTGCAAACATTCATATTGTTCCTTCAAACTTTATTTTCAGTCTAACACGACCTTCGACATAAAGTCTACAAGCCTACGTTCAAACGCAAAATGTTATATGAATGCAGTACTCATTTACATAAGTAAATTTTTTCTATATATTTAACATTAATATATTTTCAATTCATTCTTAAGTTTATCAACAGTAATCTCACTAGAGAAAATCAAAACTCGAGTGGGATTAGAAGAAAGTATACAAAGATTAGAAGTGACGAAGTACTCCAATACAATAAAATATTAATTGACTTACGAAAATACAACTGTATTCAAATTATTGTACCATCTCTAAATTACAAATATTACGCTAGATGGCAGTAGTGTGTTATGATTAGCTGTTTTCTTCTTATCAGTTGTGCCAACTATGGAATCTTCATTAAACTCTGTGGACGGTTACTAGTTAAGAAGGCTTTGTTGATTCAGTTTCATTTTTATTAAAACATTTGCATTCCACTTCAATCAACCGGATCCCAGTAATCAACGTCACTTGACAGATGATTTTCAATAAATCTTAGTATTAAACAATCTCTGATACGTGACTATTCATAATATCATATAGCAGAAGCTATAACACAACCTATTATAAACAAGGGATAGAAAAGTTTTAATTAGGGATGATGGAATAAACAAGAAACGTTTTAATTAACGATGTTAAAATAAAAAATAAACATGAATAATTTTAAAAGGAACAATTATTGAAAGTACAATTTTCAAATTTGAACGTTTTAGTGGTTGGTGGTTCAGTTGATGTTATATTAGACGTGTGCGTAAAAGAAGTAGAACTCGTTGATGTACATGGTGTATTCAACTTATTCAGGATTTCCGAATGGTGCTCTTCATTTATTTGTAAATAGGATTTCAGGGAAGATGCATAGCTATGACCAGTGATTTTTATTAATTCTTGTTCTTGAATGCCAATCCGAGTCATATTTGAAAGTACTGTGTATCGACTGGAGTGGTTTGTAATTTTCTATTTTTTTTTTTGACGTCCAGACCAATGTAGTTTGAAATGTTGTCAAACAAAGAAACAAATGCTACGGAAACGATAAAATTTAACAAATGCTAGGGACGCGATAAAATTAAACAAATACTAGGGACGCGATAAAATTAAACAAATGCTAGGGACGCGATAAAATTAAACAAATGCTAGGGACGCGATAAAATTAAACAAATGCTAGGGACCCGATACAATTAAGCAAATGCTAGGGACGCGATAAAATTAAACAAATGCTAGGGACGCGATAAAATTACACAAATGCTAGGGACGCGATAAAATTAAACAAATGCTAGGGACACGGTAAAATTAAACAAATGCTAGAGACGCGATAAAATGAAAGTTATGCTAGGGACGCGATAAAATTAAACAAATGCTAGGGACGCGATAAAATTAAACAAATGCTAGAGACGCGATAGAATTAAACAAATGCTAGGGACGCGATAAAATTAAACAAATGCTAGAGACGCGATAAAATGAAACAAATGCTAGAGACGCGATAAAATTAAACAAATGCTAGGGACGCGATGAAATTAAATACATGCTAAGGACGCGATACAATTAAACAAATGCTAGGGACGCGATAAAATTAAACAAATGCTAGGGACGCGATAAAATTAAACAAATGCTAGGGACGCGATAAAATTAAACAAATGCTAGGGACGCGATAAAATTAAAGAAGTACTAGGGACGCGATAAAATTAAAGAAATGCTAGGGACGCGATAAAATTAGACAAATGCTAGGGACGCGATAAAATTAAACAAATGCTAGAGACGCGATAAAATTAAACAAATGCTAATGACGCGATAAAATTAAACAAATGCTAGGGACGCGATAAAATTAAACAAATGCTAGAGACGCGATAAAATTAAACAAATGCTAGGGACGCGATAAAATGAAAGAAATGCTAGGGACGCGATAAAATTAAACAAATGCTAGGGACGCGATAAAATTAAACAAATGCTAGAGACGAGATAAAATTAAACAAATGCTAGGGACGCAATAAAATTAAACAAATGCTAGGGATGCGATAAAATTAAACAAATGTTAGGGACGCGATAAAATTAAACAAATGCTAGGGACGCGATAAAATTAAACAAATGCTAGGGACGCGATAAAATGAAACGAATGCTAGGGACGCGATAAAATTAAACAAATGCTAGTTACGCGATATAATTAAACAAATGCTAGGGACGGGATAAAATTAAACAAATGCTAGGGACGCGATAAAATTAAACAAATGCTAGGGACGCGATAAAATTAAACAAATGCTAGGGACACAATAAAATTAAACAAATGCTAGGGACGCGATAAAATTAAACAAATGCTAGGGAGCGATAAAATTAAACAAATGCTAGGGACGCGATAAAATTAAACAAATGCTAGGGACGCGATAAAATTAAACAAATGCTAGAGACGCGATAAAATTGTGCGATAAGCAGCCATGATTGGTTGAAAGACGTCCTTTCGTACCGTTTTATTAGTCGAAAGTTGTGTGACGTAGTAAAAGTGTAATAGTCATTTTAATTATTTATTTTTATAATAAGTGGTATTTTAACAATGTAACATGAGTTATATGTATCCACAGTCACATTCACAATTCTAAAATTTATATTTCTCGAAATCAAATTCAAAATTTAACTGCTTATCAATACTCTTCAATTACATGAAACTCATGAAATCAACTTTGTCATGCACATTACTGTGTATGGTCTAATGGATTAAGTTTAGATTTCGTCCTTTTAAAATACCTGATGATGCCGAAAAGGCGAAAACGTTAATATCCAGTTGAGATGTCATAGCAAATAACAAAATATAGATAAATCATATTGATTGAGCATTTTAAAATAAATTTATCAAATTTCGCAGGTTGGCCTTGCTTTCGTGTGTATTTTATGCGCAGAAATAGCATATACTGTAGTATTTCGCTGCATGGGATACCAATTACATAATACAGATCTGAGAAGAAAAGAACTTGTTAAAAAATTTTAGCTCTCCTTTATGTATTTTTGTGTACAAGCCAGAAATAACATAAAAAGGCACATTTTTGTTTACTCAAAACTATATTTTATATTTTAATAAGTAATAGTAATAACTTTATTGAAATTTTACAATCATTACATAGCTAAATTGAGTTTCTTGTAAGTGCTTATTTCTGCAATAATGTTATACTTTGGGCATAAGATAATTCTATCCCAGATACGTACTTTAAAACTCTAAATGTGAGCAGTATCCTTAATTTGAAATTTAAACTGTTTTCTGATGTATTGGATTTTACAGATAATCATTACAAGGTTAAATTGAGTTTATTGTAAATGTTAATTTCTATAAATGTTCTAATCTACAACACACAATTTCATGGAGATATGAGAATTCTTTTCCGACGAATGTTGCTATAGATTTCTAAATATCAACACAATTTTTGTTTCACTAATTTGATGGCTTCAGATATGTTTCATTTTTTATGTAGATAATCATTAGATTGATAAATAATTTTGAGTATCTTGTAATTTTTTTTTTTACCTTGGAAATTTAGTTGAAGTGAATTTTAATGGCAGGCAGAGTAACTATCTCATGCCCCCATGTTTTAGATTGCTACCAGTGCACTTCATTAGAACCAGGTACCCAGCTTCGAAGCCGTTAGCCCTGTGAACTTACAATATATTTATTTTCCCCTATTATCATAATACAGGGTTGTTATCTAAGAAATTAGCAAGTTCTTTGTGATAGTAGAAGAGAAAGAGTGGGGGAAGGGAAGTGGTCCGTGGCCCACTTTAGGGCTCATCCCGACATTTGTCTTATTGCTCAAGGGAAACCACAGAAAAACCTAGAGCAGGATGAGATGTCGTGCTGACGACAAGCCAATTGGCTAGAGTGGGGTCGGAATATGTTGAGATGGGAGGTTTTGGTTTAATCATTATTCAAAATACAAATATATTAAAGGTACATAAAAAAGTGTTTACAATAAGAACAATGCATCTATGCTGCCAATAACTTGATGACCCTGAAACAGAGAAATAACATTATTAGTGCATTAATAGCCTTGTCTGTGTGTAGAGTCAAGTGGTTATTTAGTGTTCAAGTTGGTATTCGTCTTGTACGTTGTCGTTCCAAGCTAGAGGGTGGAGTACGCTCTTAGGTCTTTTATGTTTGTCTAACGCAGGATTGTAATTTCCTAGTGAAGAAATTAGTGGGTTTGTGCTGCTGTACGACTTGGTGTACGTGCAGAAGGCTTGATTTGAAATAAATTCTTGAATTGTCGCAATTTCTAGTTCTTCATGAATCAGTCTAACAGGAGTTACTCTAGGAAGTCCTGTGATGAATCTTAAAAGTTTGTTTTGGAAAACTTGTAATTTTTTACGGACTGTAATAGGTGCATGTCCCCAAGCTGGACAAGCATATAGTATTACTGATCTAATTAATGTTTTATACAAAGTTAGAGCTGTGTGTATGTTTAGATGTCTGCTTTTATTTAATATTGGATAAAGCTCCACCATTCTAGAATTGGCAAGCCTGAGTTTTTGTAATACATGTTCGGAGAAAGTGAGCCGTCTGTCTAGTGTTACTCCGAGATATTTTACTGAAGTTTTCCACTCGATTTGTGATCCATTTATGGCTGTAATATGTGTGTATGTGTATCCAAAGCCTACCTACTTCACTTGCATGATTCGGGTTTCGCATATTTCGGATAGATGATGGGCCTGTAACCCATTTTTAAGTTGCACACCACTTCGGAGGGCTGTGCATGATGTGTATCTGTGAAGAGTTATGTTGTGTACCAGAGTGAGTGTGTGTGTAAGTGTAGTGTAGGGAATGAGTGAGGATGAAGATGAAGATGAGGAAGGAAGAAGGGGAAACTCTGTGCCGATATCTGTATTATTGTAGTCACAATAAATGCAAGAATTTTATCGTGTACTCAGGAAGTAAGAAATAACTGTATGGTAAGTAAATAGACAAACATCAGAGCTAAACACATGGAATTTTAATAAATGAGGACATTTAATCGTCTTGCTATATTTAATTATTCTTTTCAAAGTTTAATACCAAAAAATGTAAAAAAAATATCATTTTTGGTACACCTAGATGGAAACTGCTGTTTTTCATTATCAGTTAGAAAGTCCTTCTTTGCTGTGCGCATACGACAAAAACATTGTTAGATTCATTTTTCCGTGCTCTGTGTTAAAAAAAAAAACATGCAGGAAGACGCAGGCGAAACCCAGTACGAGAAGCAGCTATCTCTTGGCTTGGCCCCCAAACTCCAGGCTTCTTCATGTAGGGTTTTGTTAAAGACATTGTCTATTCACAGAAACCCAGGAACATTGATGATCTGAGAGTAAAAATTACTCAAGATTTTCAACATATCACCACTCTTATGTTACAATGGACATGGGCTGAATTTCATCACCGTTATGAGTTGTGCAGGGTACGCAACGGGGGTCATATTGAGCTGTGAGGAATCTCCCATCTTTCAGTGTTGTATGCACGAGGTTTCAAGAAATAAAGTGTAGTAGTAAATGTTTTACTACTGCAGAGGTATCAGTCTAAAACGTTACGTTCCATTGTCACTGTACCATGCTATGTCCGTAATGATATCATTCATCGTGACATCAACATTTCAACTGTGAAAGAAGAAATCTTTAAATTCAGTAAAAATACCTGCACCGATTAAATCAACATCCCAATCATCATTTTTTTCTCTCAATCATAAGAAAACTTTATTATACAATTATGTACAATACAATTGTGCTTAAAAATTATAAATACTGTGCTATAAAAGCACACAAGAAACATGTATGGAGGTTGCAGTCCTATGACTGTCCTCTAGCAAAGTGTGAAACAAAACAAAAATGTTAATCTTCAAACAACAGACCTGAGTGTCTTTTTCTTTTTAATCTTCTTATTTGGCGAGGCGGTGGAAGTTGTTCTGGGATGGTATTAAGGAGTTCATTTTGATGGTTAACCATTGAGTGATGAAGTCGTATGTAGGAGCTGCGCAGAGTGGATTCAACTGTAGGCACGTTCAAGTCTTTGTGTAGGTTGTCATTGCGGATGTACCAGGGTGCATCCACGATTAGACGAAGGACCCGGTTCTGTATTGTCTGAATTCGTCTGATTTGGGAATTGGATGCAGATCCTCATATACCACAGCCATACATCCATATACGTCTGATCATTGAGAAATATATGTCTTTTCAAGTGTAGCAGTGGTGATGAACCCTTCAACAGATGTTTAACTTGATGTAATTTATGTCGGAGTCTTTTCAATAGGTTGCTTATATGTGTATTCCAAGTACAGACCTAGGTACCGCACTGACTCAGCATGTGATACTTCTTCACCTTGTAGGGTGATGGATTGATTTTCAGTTTTTCTTTTATAGGTGAACTGAATAACATTGGATTTGCTAGGGTTCATTTTAACTTTCCATTTGTTACACCATACATCCACTAAATGTAAAAGCTGTCGCAATTTATTAGCTGCCATTTCACATGAATTTTTGCACAGAACAGCAACATCATCTGCAAACTGAGCTGTTGTTAAATTGGCGTCTCTGGGGAAATCAGATACATAAATCAGATAAAGGTAAGGTCCAAGTACACTACCCTGAGGTACACCTGCTTGAATACTTCTGACCTGGGATACTACATTTTCATACTTCACTGAAAATGTCCTGTTGCAGAGATGGGACTATAGTATTCTAAATAATGTGTCTGAAACTATTGGTTTTAATTTAAACAAGAGTCCCTCATGCCACACTTTATCGAAGGCTTTTTCGGTATCTAAAAACAGATCAAGACAAACAGATTTTTCTTCAAAAGTGTCCAAGATAGTGTTCACTAATCGATGTAGCTGTTGCGGGCAAGAATGTGAAGATCTAAATCCAAATTGAGTATTGGGAATAGTGGAGCTGCAGAATTTTGATATACAAAATTTACGAAATCGTGACTTTTAAAACACAATCTTCATGAAAGATGGTGCACCTCCCTTTATTTATACACCAGTTAAGTAAGTTAAGTTAAGGTCTGATCAATGAGAAACATATAAGTCTTTTCAAGTCTAGCGGCAGTGGTGATGAACCCTTCAACAGATGTTTAACCTGATATAATTTATGTCGGAGTTGTTTCACTAGGTTGCTTATATGTGTATTCCAAGTCAATTTTCTGTCCAAGTACAGACCTACCCAATCATCATGCATTGAATTTGCTGGATAATAGTCAAACAATATATAATAAATTCTAAATTATAGACATCAGCTCAAAGAATTTTGAGTGACCACAAGGGTCCTGAATACAATACACATGTACAATATAATGTGATGTGATACATTAAAGGAAAAAGAAAGTTAATTGTGGAAGACAAATAGAAGTTGATTAATTGAAATAGAGATGATGATGTAATATTTGAAGAGAATCCTTGATAATATTTATAAGAATAGACATTACATAATCAAAAGGAATGTGAAGTTCCTTAAGATAATTCCATGTGAATTTTGTGATTGAACCTCTACTGCCAAACAGCAAACCAATGACGGACCATTGTCTAAGAGGGACGTTGTACTTTTGAGAAAGATACGGCAGGCAAGGTTCATATATGGACTTCTTCTCAATATCAACCTCGGTGGCCTGATTTAGGTTTCTTTCGAAACGGATATTAGGGTCAAGAACAAGAGCCCGTTTTAAGCGTCCGTTGATAGCAATAATGTCTGCCCGTCTGAAAGAACCATCTGAAGATACACAATGTACTTCCTCATGAATCTCCCAATTCAAAGTTTTTAATGATATCGCCAAAGCATGTCGTACACGATGATGTCTAGCATTGATCAGCAGCTCGCCTTTGGAGCATTGTCCAAGCACGTGTCCAAGTGTTTCAAGCTCACTGCAGTCTGGATGACCAATGCTCTTGACCTTCCATTCAATTTTAATACAGCTATATATGATAATAACATCCTTTTTGATCTTTACATCACTTCCGAGTTAAACAGGAAACGATCAACGTAATATTGGTCACGCAATCTGCGTCATGTTCTTTATCGTAGTCAGTCTTCCTTAAGCAACGTTACGCGATCGAACATCCACACCAGCGGTGAGTTCAACATCTTGATTGTAATTCTGTCCATTCTTCCCACTTAGTTTTCATTGTACTTATTAACATAAACACAAGTTTTATCTAGGCAGTATATTTTAAGACATTTTAAATGTCTATTTTCTTATTCTAATTTTATTTCTAATCTTAATTACCTAATACTTTGAAATAATCAATACTTAGGTTTTGTCACATTTTTTTCATTTTTAATAATCCTGATATTTTAACATTTCAATATCCTACACTAATTATCTATTCCCTGGTTCATTATTTTGTACTTAATACATATATTTTTACTATTAGACATTGCATTTTAAAAATTTTAAATAACTATTTTAATCAATTATTTTGTACTTAAGTTTATAATATGCATGTGAACTGAACAACATTCAGGTCATTTTATTTAACAATTGTTGACTTTTAAATTATGTATCTTTGTAAAATTGTATTATCAACCATGAGCTTTACACAATTTATGTTCTTGTTACAGTCTTGGTACTACCACTGAAGATGGAGGAGCATTCCTCCGAAACATGTATGGTTTTTAACCGATTTTATTAATTTTATTCAATCATTAAAAAGTGTTCATATAACTGTATCAAATTACATTTATTATATACGAGGGGGATCCAGGAAATAACGACCGTTTTGTTGTAATAATTAAAAAAAATATTTATTTGAAAAAACAAAGTCTGTTACATAACTGAAGCTTCCTTTACTTCTCTACATAATCACCACCTACATTTAAACATTTGTCATATCTGTTCACGAGCTTTAGAATTCCCGTGTTATACTCTTCTGCCGCCAATTCATTAAGCCAGGTGTTCACTGTCTTCTTCAACTCTTCATCACTTCCAAAACGCATACCACCCAGAAAGTCTTTCAGCTCATTGAAAAGGTGAAAATCGCTAGGAGCAAGGTCTGGACTATAGGGCGGATGATCAAAGATTTCCCAACCGAATTGATCCAGCAATTCTCGAGTTGAAGCAGCAGTGTGCGGGCGGGCACAGATTTTGTGGTAGCCAAGATGTTGCGACACAATTTCACCAAGCAAAGAACGAGAAATGTCAGGAAACGCAATATGCAATTCGTCGAGTGATGTGCGCCTGTCTTGCAAGATTCTGTCGTTCACTTTAGTCTTCAGGTCTTCTGTGATGAGTGATGGGCGTCCGGGTCGAGTTTCATCGTGGACATTTGTTCGCCCATTGTTGAACATTTCGCACCATTTTCTCACATTTCTTTCATTCATTACAGTATCACCATACACTTCTTTCAATTACCGGTAAATTTCTGCAGGTTTCAAATGTCGGGCATTCAAAAATCGAATCACACTCCTCACCTCACAGTCGGCGGGATTATCAATCACGTCGTTCATTTTGAAGTAACACGAAATGCACAATGGCGACTTGTTGCAACCAGTACTCACAACATTATGAGAACACATGTTAAGGAAGCCAGTTGACCTTCAAACAAGGAAGGGGAGTCAGCTGCGCGGCGGGTATGTTCGAACGGTCGTTATTTCCTGGATCCCCCTCGTATAACTATTCTACTCATCAACACTGTTGCATCTGACCTAACTTATGTAATTTAATCTTTGTTATTTTTCTTCTGGAATGTTGTCACGGGATAACATCTCCACTCATGTCATATTCTTTTATAATATTTACTTATTGTCTCTTGTAGACGGATAGTAAATGGGGCATGTGTTAAAAAATGTTTTACGGTGTTTTTATTTCCATATTCAAACGGGTCACTCTGTATATGTTGTTGCTATATAATTGTTAACATAATTTAATAGTTATTACTGGAATTTAAGCTTGTGTACACTTGTATAAATTGAAACAAGTGTATTGTCCTGCTTGTATTTATTTCCATGTCCTGTCGGTGATCACTCAGTTTCAGGAGCATCCAAACACTGGCTAATCTATAATTTACAAAGTTGCTCTTACTAATGTAGCAGCGTGCCTGTTCGGTTGTTAATTTTTCGAGTGAGAAAGTTAAGCGCATTAACTCGCATGTGCATGTAATTCCCTGCATTGGAAGATTTATTTTGTGCACTGGCGGCGGCTTTTTAATTAACCATCGCAGCGGTGGCAGTGGGTGTTCTTCCAATTTGTTGCAGCATGCCAGCTAATTATTCCGTTAATTGTGGGTTTGTCACCGCCAATGCACGATTAAATTCAAGGCCAATCACTGCCTTACTGACAGCTAATAAAATATATTTGATAAATGGAACAAATGTGGAAAAAACATACACACAATACAAGAGGAATTAGCCAGTACTAAGGACTTTCAAAATTAATTCATGACAGAAACATTCAATATTACATTATGTAGTTAAAGTTTGTTTTTTAATACTGCATTGGGCAGTAATAGTAATATACGTTACAAGAGCGGTATGTTGACGTTTTCATGGTCGAGGAAAAGATTGAAAAAGCGAAACGTAGTTGAGCTTTTTTAATTTCCGAGAACATGAAAACAAACATACCGCTCGTGTATCGTACATTATTTTGTGCGAAGATCGTTTATTACATACCTGAAAGACGAATTTCTAATTAGTTGCAATGAAATCTCCATCTTGGTTTCTGTTTAATGACGCCAACTTCGGAACACCAAAATATCTTTCTTCAACATTGTTGCTGTAAAATGTTTTCTGTGTTTACTATACTCCAGCAGGCCGTTATATACGTCTGTCTTTTTTTCCCCCAGTCTATAAATGCGAACTTAAAACAAACGGTAAGGTTATGTAATGATTTATTTTTCATTTTAATATTTTAACAATATTATTTATATAACATATTGCAGTAATAACATCGGCATCTGGAATCTCGTTGATTTTTTCACGGCTTCCTTAATGTTACTTGTATCAGGAATGCAATAAGTTTCGTGGAGTAGTAGACTTTACTTAATTTTTGCAAATATTTAAAAACAATAATTAACATTGCAATTTAGGTGAAATTGCAGTGGTAAGTTTCCAATTTATAATTATTACTATGTTAAACGTCTCTCAAAATAATATGTTAAAAGCCTAAAGCAGTAAAATGATTGTCGCGCTTAAGCGGTAAGAAGAGGGAAATTGTTGTGTGTTACGTTGGGAATACTGAATGTGGTATTTCACACTTACCGCGTATTGGTTCTGTGCGGAAAACAAGCAAATACGCACGATCTCGCACAAAAGTTTTTAAACTACTTCTAATTAACTGTTTACTAATGTCAGGTAATTTACAACCTAAGGGTAATGAAATAACTTGGAACTGTAGGTAACTTCAAGGTTTTCAATATTGCGGGCAGTACACCATGAAAGCATGACTGTGCTGATATTGGCAATTAATGTCACCTTAAAGGTGATAATGACAATTAATGTCATCTTACTGGCAATTGAATTTCTACATCTGGTTCTGAAGATCCAAATTCTACATTATATTTTTTACGAAAACGATTCCACTGACAATTTTTCTGAAGTTATATAAAATCGGGCTATCGTTTCATGAATAACAAAACAGTGCATCTTTTTTATTTTTCTTATTTTAAACCCTCGTCCAACAAATCATGAACAGGCGCGGTATAAGGAAAGGTACAAGGTGATCCAGGAGTAATAGTAAATATTTTAGGGGGACTATGCTCATTAAAAATAGTTTCACTGTTTGAAGTACGTCAGGGATGCTCCCTATCTCCTACCCTGTTCAACTTCTACTTGGAGGATATCATCAGTGTTGTCATGGAGGCCATACGAGGCCATACATCGTATGGGAACATACAATTTTTTTAATTAATCGTATGGGGAAAAGAAAATTTTGTCTGTTTGGAGCCTTTTTGTACGCGGAGATCTGTACAGATCTTAGATCATCTCTTGCTGTTCCTAATGTATTTTTTTTTGATGTTCATAAACAAAAATTGTCCACCTCTGCAGCACTGGAATTCAGAATTATATAAAATAATGGTTGTTGTTGTAATAACAAAAGTAAACAACAAACACACGTTAAAAGTATACAGAAAACCCACAACAACAACAACACACATACACAACATATCCAACCACCCGACACAACACAAACAAGCTGCATTCCGAACAATGGTACACAGACTACTCAACATACCAATGAACCAACAGGATTACAACGAAGAACTAAACACAATCAAATACATAGCACAAGAAAACTGATACAACCCTAACATAATAGACAACATAATACGTAAGATAAAACAAAACCACAAAACACATGAATACAACACAAACACAAGAACACAAAAAATACATCACACTAACTTACGAAAACAAAAACACAAGCGAGATTCCAACCTCATTCAAGAAATTAAATTATAACATCGCATACAGAACAAATAACACCCTACAAAAACATCTCAACACACAAACAACACAAACAAAAAAAAAACAACCACACAGGAGTATACAAACTCAAATGTAACACCTGCAACAACTTCTACATAGGACAGGCAGGCAGATCATTTCAAACACGTTACAAAGAACACATCACAGCCCTAACAAAATTACAAAACACCTCCACATATCCAGAACACATCACAAACGCTAACCATACCTACAGAGACATCAACACAGACATGGAAATACTACACATCCAACCAAAAAGCCAGAAACTAAACACACTAGAACAATATGAAATATATTTAGTGTTTAGTATTTATTTAACCTGGTAGAGATAAGGCCATCAGGCCTTCTCTGCCCCTCTACCAGGAGATTCCAACTATAATATCAACAATAAAATTACAATTAATATTAAATTTATAATTACAATTACAAATAACATTACAATTAGTATTAAATTTACAATTACAATTACAATAAAATCAAAGTACGAAAAGATTACCTGAATAATTAAAGCTAGATAATTTATCATAGAGAAACAAAGAATATTTTATATTTACTGAATTACAAATTAAATCTAGAATAACAAAATTGTATAGCGATTAAATTACTGAATATTGAAATATTTTGTGATAGATTAAAGAAACTATTTACAAGAAATCAATTACTCACCAAGTGCCTAGTAAGTTTTCGTTTGAATTCAATTTTACTTCGACAGTCCTTGATGCTAGCAGGTAGCGAATTCCAGAGTCTTGGCAGGGCTATTGTGAAAGAAGATGAGTATGAGGAGGTGCGATGGGATGGTATTGTTAGTATTGTTTCATGACGAGAGCGTGTGTTCAGATTATGGTGGGAAGAAAGGTAAGTGAAGCGAGATGACAGGTACGAAGGAATAGAAGAGTTCAAGATTTCGAAGAGAAAGAGAAGTGAATGTAAATTTCTTTTCTTGTCTAGTTTAAGCCAACCTATTGCTTCCAGGGATGGGGTAATATGATCATATTTACGAACATTGCTTACAAAACGTACAGACACACAAAAACACACCCCAATGAAATTCTCAACATTCAACTCAATTTCAGAACACACACACTCTTTGACTCCACTTTACACCACACGAACACACCCACACAGGAAACAAAACAAGAGGCATCAAGACCAGCAACGACCAGTTCGGATGATGGCCGATAGCATGCCGAAACAAGGAATAGTTATTTCTGTAGCTGCTGCTGGAAGCATCATTTAGGCGTGTAGATGTCTGGATTTGCAAGCCCCTTGCCTTTTTTAATATCAGTATTAACTACATCGTTTACTTCACTATCAGATTTCATTGTAATGAAATATTAAACACAATAGCATGTACACGTCTTATAAAGCTGTGTGTTGACTGGAACACATGTACTGCAACAATAACCACAAGTGTTATTATTAGCTTTAACTGAAATAACTTAATTGATGAAGTTTAGGCAACATCTAAGTATCCAAATGTATAATGTTGTTTGTTTAAACGGCACTTCTGCACTTTTAACAAAAATCGCGATATTGAATGACGTCTAGTTGCCACTTACAGTGGACATTTGTCGGTTCTTCTAACATAAAACAATGCCTCTGTTTTAATACCATTAAGTACGAGAAAAATTCGTACCGGCACCGGGAATCGAACCCAGGACCTCTCAGCTGTGCGCGCTGAGTGCTCTCTAACCAACTGAGCTATGCCGGGACACGATTCACGACGCCGGTCGAACTCCTCTCGTAGTATTATGTTATGGCCTTACTGCCTGCATTTAAGACGATACACGTCATATATATACAGGAGCGCATATTAAATGACTTTATGGCCATATTCAACAACAGTTTCTGAGAAACTGTTAACATCATATATGTATCGAATATGAATGAGGTCTCGCCCACCTCATTACATATTACACGACTAGTGTGAACTAGTCAGTTTGTTTTAATACCATTAAGTACGAGAAAAATTCGTACCGGCATCGGGAATCGAACCCAGGAATATGGCCATAAAGTAATTTAATATGCGTTCCTGTATATATATGACGTGTATCATATCGTCTTAAATGCAGGTGGTGAGGCCATAACATTATACTACGAGAGGAGTTCGGCCGGCGTCGTGAATCGTGTCCCGGCATAGCTCAGTTGGTTAAGAGCACTCAGCACGCACAGCTGAGAGGTCCTGGGTTCGATTCCCGGTGCCGGTACGAATTTTTCTCGTACTTAATGGTATTAAAACAGACTGACTAGTTCACACTAGTTGTGTAATATGTAATGAGGTGGGCGAGACCTCATTCATATTCGATACATATACAGAGTGCGTCAGAAAGAACGGATGAATTTCACATGGCAAGAAAATTGTAAAGATTCATCAAATCAAAAATTTATTGTTATCAACATATTCACCAATACATGCAGTTTATTTATGTAAAATAACATTATCCATATGATGTCCTTGGCTTTCAATACAGGCATCGAGGCGTTTTCTGATGTTCGCCATCACTTTCACAGTCATAGCTGGTGCAATTGCCACGATTTCTTCACGAATCGCTGTCTTCAGTTCGTCCAGTGTATGTGATCGATGTTTACAAACTTACGCCTTCAAATGGTCCCAAAGAAAGAAGTCGAAGGGCGCGAGATCTTACCGTAGCCTCGGACAATCTCAGTGCAATAGAATTTCGTCCAGGTGATTTCTTCTTTAATGTTGAACCTGTGATACGAAATGAAGCCTCCCACCGCAAAATTGTATTCCGAGTTGGAATCCTAGCGTGACATCCGATGTCGAAATGAGTCCTGAGTGGCGATCACAGACTCTTCATTTTTCAAAAAATGTCTCTACGATGAAAGCACGTTGTACACCAGACCAACACCATGTTCTCAACTGAAACTGCATTCTATGGCTGACCCAACAGTCGTGGTCCCCCTCACTATATCTCTCTCCTCGTTGCGTATCGATAGTTTGAAATCCATCCGTTCTTTCTGACGCACCCTTTATAATGTCTCTGTGTTCAAAGAACATTATAAGCTAAGAAAGTGGTTTTTGAAAAAAAAAAATGCGACTTTGACCCTTTTAACAAATAGCTGTTCATATAAGTTGAACTTCCCAATTAAAAACGACAAAATTTTCCATTTTCCTTTGGTCTTTCTTTCAAGGACAATCAAATTCAGCGAAGTTTGACTGGGCCACTCTGTATAATCTTAATGTGTAATTCATATGGGAAACGTAACGGGTGGAAAGGTTTTAATCCTTTAGCTGAGGATGAAAATAATGTCATTAGTTCTGTTTATGTCCTGACACTGCTAACGATAATGATAATAATGATGACAGTGGTGGTAGTAAATAATTTGACGAGTTAGTGTAATAAATAAAGAGACTGAATTCGAAGTGGGAGTTTCGTATATAGGATAGACGGGAATCTGTCCATTGTGACTTGCAAAACAGCATTGATTTCTACTAAAACTCTGTTACGTGAATGCCAAATATTACTCCACCATAAGTACAATGACTGGAGGTTATTATTCTACTAACCATTTTTATTCTTCAATGACAAAGTTAAAAGAAGAAGTTGTACTTTGACTATTTGCTACTTTTACAACGGGGGGAGAGTTCTTATCTTTATCTCAATATTTGATTAATATTTATGTTTTATTTATTCATAGAAGATTTTTACATAATTATTTATGATAATTATAATTAATTCTATGGGGATGACGTTAATATGTTAGGAGAAAATCCACAAACGATTAGGGAAAACACGAGAATTTTACTGGAAGCAAGTAAAGAGATAGGTTTGGAAGTAAATCCCGAAAAGACAAAGTATATGGTTATGTCTCGTGACGAGAATATTGTGCGAAATAGAAATACAAAAATGGGAAATTTATCTTTTGAAGAGGTGGAGAAGTTCAAATATCTTGGAGCAAGAGTAATATAAATGATACTTGGGAGGAAATTAAACACAGAATAAATATGGGAAATGCCTGTTATAATTCGGTTGAGAAGCTTTTATCATCCAGTCTGCTGTCAAAAAATGTGAAAGTTAGAATTTATAAAACAGTTATATTACCGGTTGTTCTTTATGGTTGTGAAACTTGGACTCATACTTTGAGAGAGGAACATAGGTTAAGGGTGTTTGAGAATAAGATGCTTAGAAAAATATTTGGGGCTAAGAGGGATGAAGTTACAGGAGAATGGAGAAAGTTACACAGCACAGAACTGCACACATTGTATTCTTCACCTGACATAATTAGGAACATTAAATCCAGACGTTTGAGATGGGCAGGGCATGTAGCACGTATGGGCGAGTCCAAAAATGCATATAGAGTGTTAGTTGGGAGGCCGGAGGGAAAAAGACCTTTGGGGTGGCCGAGACGTAGATGGGAAGATAATATAAAAATGGGTTTGAGGGAGGTGGGATATGATGATAAAGACTGGATTAATCTTGCTCAGGATAGGGAGCGATGGTGGACTTATGTGAGGGCGGCAATGAACCTCCGGGTTCCTTAAAAGCCCGTAAGCAAATATTATTATTATTATTATTATTATTATTATTATTATTATTAGTTTAGAGTACGTACGTTGATATGAAATAAACATAAAAAACATAAAAGAAACTTAAGTTTGTACTGTTTATAGATCATGTGTTAATATCTGAATAAACATTGTATGGACGAAGCTATATTGAACTTTCAGTTACAAAGTCCATGCAGTCAACACTGTGGAAAACACAAAACACGGTAAATACGTTCATTATAGATTACATGAAAACACTCTCGGTTGCCCACTAAAACAATAACTACATCTGCAGTAATAATTGTGACAAAAGTAGAAACGAAACCACAAAATAACATGAAACTAACTGCCGAGCTATAGCACGAACACATACCCCACCACACAACTCAAACTCGGACCACGTGGTTACTACAAACCGAAGTGGCTGCAATGCCAACCCTTTGTTTCCAGTTGCTCCTAATTGCTTGGTTTGAACGATTACCGCGGACGATATGTCAAGCTGCCACATTGTCAATCCTTTTTTTAATTTATTGTGAGTGGACTGTAGTCATCACTATTTTGGTTGTGTTTCTTGCCATTTTTTCCTAAGGAAGATATTATATGTGTCTATTTTACTTCCATTTTGACGTGTGAAGTCTATACAGATATATAATTCAATAATTAAACCTATAATACAATATAGTACCGAAAGCTTACCACTCTTACATAAACATCGAAGTGAATTAACAGCAGTGGAAATGAAATATCTTAGAAGAACTGTAGGAAAGACCAGAAGAGATAGGATAAGGAATGACAGGATAAGAGAAGAAGTTAAACTGAGAAAAGCATTAACAGAGGTGATTAATGAAAGGCAATTGAAATGGTTTGGGCATGTATATCGTATGGGAGAAGAAAGGAAGGTTAAACAGGTGATGGAAATGAGAGTGGTAGGAAGAAAGAGAAGAGGAAGACCAAGGATTAAATGGGAGGATACAATAGAAAGAATAGGCCAACAGAAAGGAAAAACAATGGTAGAAATGAAGAGAATGTGTAGAGACCGGGAAAAATGGATGAAATGGACGGAGAGAGGCGAACCCGACGCTTAGCAGCAGAAGGGACTGAAGAAGAAGAAGAAGAAGTCTATATTCGACCTAAAAAAACTGAAAAGATTTGGAGGAAGGGAACCAATGCATCAAAATTGTTAAAATTTAGTACTTGACACCGAAAGGCAAGTATGAAAACATGTATAGTGAAGGTCACGTGAGAACAGGTCCTAAATACCAAATATTGCCGTCTTGTCAGTGTTACCAACTGTTACCACATATCACCATATGAAGTAAAAATCACTATCCTACGTACTGAATGTTTTTTTACTTATCGTGCTTTAACTTTATGTTGGAAAGTTATTGTAAATAATTCAGTAATTTGTAACATATTTTCTTAGGCAAACTATACTAGAAAAAGATCAACGTGTTAGGTATTTTGTCTAGCAATATGAAATTCATTAGTTTGACTAAACAATTGATTCACGATTCCCCTAAAGATGTATTTTGTTTGAAAACGTGAAATTATTAGTACTAACTCCGAAAACGAAATATCACCATGAAATATGCTTACGAATACTTACTCCTAATAATATTGCTATTCTAATGTTACAATTATTGCCTCAGCGAGCATAATTCCTTCTTCATTAGCTTTTTTTTTTCGGTTAAATCTGAAAGAACAGAACTCCAGTAGGGGAAGTTATCCCTTCCTCGCAGCACGCTTTGCGCTTTCTTGGTGGAGTCGCTGCCATTCCTTTTTTTTCTGTCTTTGACATTATTATAATGAATCCCGAATCACGCAAGTAAAGTGGGTATACATTAGACACACACATTATTGTAATAAAAATCGAAACACGAAAGAAATTAATTAAAATATGAAATGGTATTTCTATCGATCACCCACCTGCATTATCACACCCAAGTATGTTATATTTATTTACACTTATCTGACTATATCTTGAATTGTAACTACAACGCAACGCAACACATGAAATAACTATTGTGTATTGTGAACACACGCTCTCGCCATGAAACAATACTAACAATACCATCCCATCGAACCTCCTCATATTCATCCTCTTTCACAATAGCCCTGCCAAGACTCTGGAATTCGTTACCTGCTGGCATCAGGGACTGTCGAAATAAAATTGAATTCAAATGCAAACTTACTAGGCACTTGGTCAGTAATTGAGACTCGTTCAGACATGGTTTCTTGTAAATAGTTCTCTTAATCTATCACAAAATATTTCAATATCCGGTAATTTCATCACTATAGAATTTTGTTATTGTAGGTTTAATTTGTAATTTAGTAAATTCAAAAATATTCTTTGTTCTTAATTTCTATGATAAAATGTCTAGCTTTCATTAATCAGGTATTCTTGTCGTACTTTAATTTTTATTGTAATTGTAATTGTAAATTTAATATTAGTTGTAATCTTATTGTTCATGTTATAGTTGTAATCCCCTGGTAGAGGGGCAGAGAAGGCCTGGCGGCCTTAACTCTACCAGGTTAAATAAATAAATACTAAATAAATAAATACTACTAAATACTAAATATTAATACTGGCATTAATTAATTATTAGTCTGTTAAAATTTCACTAGCCTCCAGTAACCGGCTCAGAAATCTAGTACAATTTTAATTCCATGGAACTCCAGTACTGACAACGTCTGTTTCAGCTGCCAACATACAGTTACAAAATCACTACCATTTGTAGTATTTGTCAGTATCGAAATTCGAAACGAAGTTGGCAAAAGAAAATTCAACCTGGGAACTAGAAAATCGAGCGGAGGTAAAGTACACACACTTTCCAGGTATATTTTTTTCCATACCTTTGCTATACACTTGTGATATGTAATCTGCACACGCAACAAAACCTAGGTGGTAGGGGTTGTATGTAAATTACACAAACAGCATGACTGGAGTTACTTTTTAATAAATGACATGTAAATGGAACGCAATGTCAACCAATGTTACGGATGACAAGCAGCTTGTAATGGAAGGAGAGCGGTACTGTATGAGTTAAGGCTGGTTCACAATAAACCGGGAACGGAAACTACAAAGAGAACGAGAACGGAAATAATGTTAAAATAAATGTATTTAAATGTGAGCATTCACAATAGTTCATTGTGAATGTTCAGATTTAAGTACCGGTATATGTATTTTTACAATATTTCCGTTCTCGTTCTCGTTGTCGTTTCCGTTCCCGGTTTATTGTGAACCAGCCCTTTACACTGACTGAACGGATAGTTACGCAGCAGTTCAACGCAGTTGCTTATAGGAGCTATCCATGCTGCAATGAACGTTGTATGGAATGAGGCCAATGTCATTGGATGTACATTCCACTTAAGTCAATTTTGGCTTCGTCAGATTAGAAAATATGCTTTCATAATAGTACATTATGCAACGAGACTATAATGATAATAATTAAGACTCGAGTATGTTTGTTTATGAAACGAGCGCAGGCGAGTTTCATAATTTTCATACGAGCGTCTTAATTACCATTATAGGTAAGTTTCATACGACTTTTTATGCTCGACCATATTTCTAACTTGAAATTATTCAGAAGTATTCATTTTATTTGTATCTGACAGAAGATCGGAAGTGACCTTGTTCATAGCTCTTAAATTGTGAGATGTGCGCAGGCGCGAAAGTATTGATTTTTTCCGAGGAACAATAATGTCATTGACCTTGATGTAATGTAACGTGAATGCTGGGTAACTTTCGGTGCTGGACCCCGTACTCATTTCACCGGCATTATCACCTTCATATCATTCAGACGTTAAATAACCTAGATGTTGATACAGCGTCGTATAATAACCCAATTAAAAAAATGTAACATGAACTAATTGATATAACCTGGAAATTGATTTAAAATTGGAAAACGAGATGACAAATTGAATTTATTTGAATATTATTTACAATTAACGCTAATTATTATAGTAACAGAACATAACCTTCTGCGACAGTATTGGATTTCCAGCCTCCGTGACGTTTCCCTCGTTGTCTTTCGATTGCATATCCGAGAATAATCGAAAACCTGAACTATAATGAATAGGTGTACTTTAATGACATGCATTAAAGGACTGCTACCAGGTGTATAATTACTACATTTCGGCATGGTCGAGCATAAACAAATATAAACGTGATTCTCAAATAGGCAGATGGTTAAACCTTGTATCCAGTCTACCATGTTTAAACACTCATGAGGTTGCCGACTCTTTTGTATCTGATTTGGTGGTCATTAAGCCACAAGATGAAAGACTAGATAACTTTCGTGACTATTAGTAGACGATGATGCTAACTTTCCTCCTTCAATCTGGGCAGCTAAAACAGAAGGCTTGCAGCGTACAACTAATTAATGCCTATACGTATTTTCATATTAGATTCAACAAGACATTTTACTCTGCTTATCCAGATATTTATACTTTCACAAATAGGTCAATTGAATTTCAAATAGCCACATACGTGAACATTCAGGGGATATCTACTGCTGCAAAAATTAAAAATAAGTGCTCCTTAAGGAGGAAAGAATATTTACTTACTTACTGGCTTTTAAGGAACCCGGAGGTTCATTGCCGCCCTCACATAAGCCCGCCATTAGTCCCTATCCTGAGCAAGATTAATCCATTCTCTATCATCATTTCCCACCTCCCTCAAATCCATTTTAATATTATCTTCCCACCTACGTCTCGGCCTCCCTAAAGGTCTCTTTCCCTCCGGCATCCCAACTAACACTCTACATGAATTTCTGGATTCGTCTATACGTGCTACATGCCCTGACCATCTCAAACGTCTGGATGTAATGTTCCTAATGATGTCAGTTGGAGAATACAATGCGTGCAATTCTGTGTTGTGTAACTTTTTCCATTCTCTTGTAACTTCATTCCTCTTAGCTCCAAATATTTTCCTAAGCGTCTTATTCTCAAACACCCTTAACCTATGTTCCTCTCTCAAAGTGAGAGTCCAAGTTTCACAACCATAAAGAACAACCGGTAATATAACTGTTTTATAAATTGTAACTTTCAGATTTTTTGACAGTAGACTGGATGATAAAAGCTTCTCAACCGAATAATAACAGGCATTTCCCATATTTATTCTGTGTTTAATTTCCTCCCTCATTTATATTTGTTACTGTTGCTCCAACATATTTGAACTTCTCCACTTCTTCAAAAGATAAATTTCCAATTTCCAATTTTTCGTGGAGGAAAGAATAGAGAGAAATATAAAAGATTTTAATGAGGGGCATATATCCCCAGTGGAATTCATTATGAGAGCAAAATACCACCTACCAATATAAATTATTGGTTAATATGTTACTATTGTTATAGTGAGTGTTCGAAGTAAATATATGCCATTGTAGCTCTGTGTGCAATTTACATCCTGTTTTTATTACTTGGGTTATTTGAGTGTGCAGATTACATATCTAAAATCGGTGTGTGTAAATTGCATGTGTGTAAATTACCTTCTTTTAGGTCGTATACCTGAAACGTGTGTGCAGTTTACCGCCTCCGAGAAAATCACCACAATCCACTGGCATATGTAGTATAATGGGGAAAAATGGTTAGGTTTCACCCTTAGGGTATGAAGTAAGCTGACCCGGACTATACAGAAGTTTTAAGACGTTATATATTCTAGAGAAATTGTAGTTTTAATAAGGAAATTGTCAGTGGAAATGAACCTATATTATGTGAAATTTGTATATTTAAAATACAGAAATTGATACCGTCTTAAATTTTTATGAAGGCAGATCAATTTTATGAGTTAGGGGAGAGTAAGGTAGTATCGGACATCGGGTAATATCGGACAGTGAGTTTCTTTCATTTACCACCAGATGATAGTACCTGAATGACATGGTTACGTTTCTGTGATGTCGCATACAGAAACGTAACCATGTCATTCAGGTACTACCATCTGGTGGTAGATGAAAGAAACGCACAGTCCGACATTACCCGAAGTCCGATACTGCCCAACTCTCCCCTAGAGTTTAGATTTTTTTTAGGCAAGCAACTAAGAAGAATTAACGAAGCATGTCCGGTTGGTCATTGTAATGACTAGGGAACGGAATTTGGAGTAGTAAAAGCTAGTATTGGCATCTACACAGTCATTTGTTTACAACCCTTTATAACACGTCCTCCCCTCCATGACATACTCGCAGATCTCTGCACGTCAACAACAGGTGAACGGGACAGTTGTCGCATAAGAACTTCAACGTGCAGGTTTGCAGTTCAGCGTAGTGAAGTGCATGTACAATGCAGAAAGTGAAACCAACTAACAATACACAATTGAAAGACTATATTTGTAAAAGCTAAGATCGAGTATCAAAATTCAGGAAACAATTCCCTAAATTATCGCTTCCCCCATGTCCAGTTCTTAAGAGATGGGGGTCATGGTTAGAAGCTTGCAATAATTATTATTACTCACATCACTTCCAATCTGTGAAGAAAGTGGTCCAGTCTTTCGATTGCGATTCAAATATGCCAGGAACTGCTAAATGATAGAATAATCAAAAAAGAAATCATGGATATTAAGTCAAATATTTTATATTTACCGGATGCCATTATTCGATTAGTACAGTCAGGAGTAGAACTAGTTAAGCAAATAAATATTATGGGTACTATTGTAAATAAACTGAGTGCAGTAGAAGGTGAAGCAGGAAAACGTGTTGGTGAAAAAATGAACAGAGTTTTGATTAAAAATGATAGGTACAGTATTCTCAGTCGGATTTCAGATGCGCTAACAAACACGTGTCCCAATGACGTCATTCAACATGTAAATTTAATTGACGTATTTTGTTTCAAGTACTCTCCAATTGTCTCTGCAGATGTAGAGCGGAGTTTTTCCATGTTAAAAAATTTCCTTCCTTGCAAAAGAGCAAAGTTGTGTTTAGAAAATTTGAAAATGATATTTACAATTTATTATAACAAGGCACAGCAGGAATAATTGTTTCATCACCAAAACATAGCATTAATTGAAAATGCCATTTCGTTTGACTCTACATTTTGTTCAACATTTAATGATACTCTATTAGGCTATGTTGTAAATATTGTAGTATTATATATATATATATATACATTCTAAATACTGTAGTGTACGTTGTGTACATATTATCATATTTCATGATATTGTAAATAAAGGTTTTAATTTAGCACGCTCCTGACAGAAAAACACACATATTCAGAGTCGAGTTCCATACAGAAGACAACTATCAGCCATCAATATTTCCCCTGACACGCGAGGACGCAGAGATTGATATTTAATTATGTATATTTGTAATGTTGTTTATTGGTGTTTTGTGCGTTGCCAAGAAAAACACATGTAGTTCAAAGTGAACTACAGATTATGTATGTAGGCCACTATATGTCATTAAACTATTCCATATGTTTATTCTGAAATACGTTTACAGCACGTTGCGTGTAAGTTTGTATGAAGTGAACTGTACTCGTCCATGCTCTGTGACGCAGCTCGCTTGACAGTCACTGATCTACAAATGTCTATACTACGTTTCACCATTCTTTATGATACTCCAAATCCCTTTCCCTAGTAATGACTATAGTAAAGGCAGAAGAAATAGGCGGGTTTTTGGTCTTGCGCGGAAACTACTCACTCCACAGTTTCTCTAGCAGTTATGACCTGAACAAAGAGACCTTCTTGTCGCTGCGTTCGCATGCTAGTTGTTAAGTGCTCGTCTGTGTTATCACAATATCATAGCTTGTTCGCATATATATACTACTTAGTTCAAAAAGTTCCCGGAATTTTACTACCATTTTTCGTATTAATATATAACAAGGGATGTTATACATTTGTTTTGTTGGTAACATTCATGATGTCATTTCCTTAAAGTTTGTTGATAATGGCGATTGTTGGTTTTGAGTTGTAGGCAATTGTTTATCATAGTGTTTTGTTTGTTCGTCGCATTTTGTAATTAACGTCCACAGAGCAACGTACAAACACAAAACTCCTGCAGAGACATTAAGATTACACAATGTTCTTCACAAGCATCTCAACATGCATTACGTGTCTCAGAAGTTGGTTCCGAAAATGTTGTCGGCAGAACAGAAAGAAACAAGAATGACTCTTGCTCAAGAGGAGTAGAACAGTATTTCTACTCCTCTTGCTCTTGCTGGGGATATGATCAGTATGGCTGATGAAGATGGTGATTTCTTAAACAAAATTATTGCTGGAGATGAAACTTGGTGCTACTTGTACGACCCAGTCCCTAAACGACAGTCATCTGAGTGGAAATAGAAAACATCTCCTCGGAAGCAAAAATTTCCTAGGGACACTTCTAAAGGGAGTTTTCTTCGACTTTCAGGGTCTCATCCACCATGAGTTCATTCCAGAAGGTAGTACTGTAACGAAAGAATTGTACGTAGAAATCCTCCGTCGCCTCCGGGACGCAGTGATCTCTCACCACCTGATTACTTTCTGAAAGGACGGAGATTCAATGCTGAAGAGGTTATCGCAAACGCGACGAGAGCACTAAGACGGGTTTCACAAAATGGCTTCCAGGCCTGCTTCCAGGAACTCTACACGCGTTGGCAAAAGTGTGTTGTTGCGGAAGGCAACTATTTTGAAGGGAATGCTGTAGAATAGTGTTTAAGGTACGTTGTTTCTATGATGCTAGCAAATTCCGGGAACTTTTTGAACCTAGTATGTATATCATAATAAACAGTATTTTTAAATACTATTCATCCAAGTAATCGCTTTCATGTCTCAGTCGAGATCAGATATCAGAAGTCATACTAAAGGCATTATTTATCAAGTTTACTGTTTCTTGAAAGAACTTAAAGATTGTGACGACATTAAAATTATCCTATCATCAACACAGACAGCCACTGCCAAGGCGTGTAGTGTTTCTCTTCGATCGGTTCAGAGAATTTATGCAAAACGATTTTTTGTCATATTTATTGTGTTATTTGTTTTGTTAAGTTAAATCATTCTTAAGTGTGCTTCTAATCTATATCTATAAAAAGGTAAAAAAGGTAAAGGTATCCCCGTAACATGCCATGAAGGCATTTGGGGGGCATGGAGGTAGAGCCCCATGCTTTCCATGACCTCGGCACTAGAATGAGGTGGTGTGGTCGGCACCACGCTCTGACCGCCTTTTACCCCCGGGAAAGACCCGGTACTCAATTTTATAGGAGGCTGAGTGAACCTCGGGGCCATTCTGAAAGTTTGGCAACGAGAAAAAATCCTGTCACCACCTGGGATCGAACCCCGGACCTTCCAGTCTGTAGCCAGCTGCTCTACCAACTGAGCTATATCTATACTAATAATAAATCTCTAGCCGAAATTTTTCTGGTAATTTTCGATTTTCCAAAAATAATTGGCCCTAGCATATATAATTAACCACCCTGAAACCGAAAATCGCATTTTGAAATTTTTGTATGTCTGTCTGTATGTTTGTTACCTTATCACGCGATAATGGCTGAACCGATTTATATGAAAATTGGAATATAAATTAAGTTCGTTGTAATTTAGATTTTAGGCTATATGGCATTCAAAATACTTTATTTAAAAGGGGGTTATAAGGGGGCCTGAATTAAATAAATCGAAATATCTCGCTTATTATTGATTTTCATGAAAACTGTTGCATAAAAAAGCTTCGTTAAAAATAATTTCCGATAAGTTTTATTCTTTACAAAATTTTGATAGGTCTGATATTTAATGAGATAAATGAGCTTTAAAATTAAAATAACGCCATCTAAGACGGTGCAATGAATTAAGAACAAATAACTTCGTCTATAAGAGGCCTTGGACAACAACAATCGAAACAGGGGCCTTGGACATCAACAATCGAAAGCTATTAAACATAGCCTACAGAGAATATTTCTGTGTTTGTATGAAGTAATATCAGAAGCTAAATTAACCGATTTGTATAATTAATTATTTCACCATTGGAAAGTGTAGTTTCTCTAGATGGACATAATACTATAATGTTATTACAGTAACGTCTGAGTAAATCGAGGACAGGTAAGATTAAAATAGCTTCTTATGCACAGAAAATTTGATAGGCTATTTTGTGCATTCGTTTTCTGTATTTCTTAAAATAATATTTATGTACACTCATTTTAATCTCAGAGTATTAACGAACAACGAGAGTGTATTGATTTAGTATGCAGTAATAGTACGTTAGCTTAGCAATCCATTATTTTATAATTCAAATTTTAACTATGCTTAATTGAATCGTATTAAAATACATAAAATATATATGCAATAAATGCAATGCAAAAAAAAATTAGGTAATGAGCGAAGCAGATTATCTTACGCTGTTGTAAAAGTTGTTCCCCGGATCAAACTTCCTATTTTAATTATGCAATTACTTTATATTTATTTCTAACAGGTGCAGCGGAGCGAACGGGTACGGATAGTACATAAATATTTGTTTTTATTACGAAACTCGTTCATGTTATAATGGGTACATTTTCTACACATAGTTAAAAATATATTAATTTTTTGCACTTTAATTTTTAATTTTGTCATGACTCACAAAGTTGATAACTGTATAAACATTATTTAGTAGGCTTATTTAATATTTCAATAAAATATTCTGAAAACACATAAAAACAAAATACTTGTGTGTAATGCTAAATATTTTATTTCTCCTATTAGGTTTACATTATATTACAGGCTAATTATTACATTTGTGAAATGGGTAACTTGCGAAATATTATGAAGATAATATCATCTAAAGCCTGATTAGTGTAATATGTTACTATTGAGTGATGTATGATAATGGACGGGGAAAGAGAACTGGCCACCATAACCCATTATCTCCTGGCTTATGTTAGTTACCTCATGAGTGATGCCAAATTGTTGTCACTTATGAGTTTCAGACCTATGTTCGGACAGTTGATAAACAAAACAACAATATTCAGTACATCAGGTATTTGTAATTACTAGACTTCGTGGAATTGCCACGAGAATCGTAAGGTTTACTGCGCACTCAGTATAGACTGTATGAGAAGGGGGCGTGCAATGGAGTATGCCTCTGATGTAAACACTGAGCAATATACTGCGGTTACAATTGAGCCTTTATCCTGCATTCAAGAAATATAATGAATGGTCATTGAAGTAGGAAATGTCTAAACATGTAAATACACAATTATTTTATAGTGAGATAATTAACTCTTAAAATTTAATATAAGATACTCACATCATCCTTGAATATGTGCATTGCAGTGAACAGTTGTGTACATTTTGAGCGACTGCAAAGTAACCTCCTCCGATGGTCACTTAAACAGTTTTTATTTTGGGAAAATGTACGTTCAACATCACACGATGTAATACGTACATATTTGAAGAACGGAAAGTCACTACTTTCTAGTACACCAACTTCAGATGTCTTGTCGTGACCTGATGGTACATCATTTATAATACGAAGTTGTGAATAGGCAGAATTTTTAGCAATAATGTTTCTCAACTTACATTTCACTTTTTCTGAAATTAATTAATTGTTATTTTGGATAACGGTTTGTGATACTTTATCCACTATATTAAGGGCTTCTGAGAGTTGTAGTTTAGACGATTCTAACAGGATGATGCTTTTGGACACGATTTTAAAATTAGAATAAATGAACAGAATATCTTTCAATAGCTGTTCAGAAGGCAATGATTTTACAGCTGCAATAGCGGAACTGTCTGTGCTGTCCAATGCATCAATTACATCCATTATTTTTGCCGTAATGTTCTGCATAACAATTAACAGCATCCAACCACGTTCCCCAACGGGTCAAGACAGGCTGCAGGGGTAAGGGTATTCCAGGGGCAATTATTTGGAACAGCAACACTCACTCTCATTGTACTGTAGTATGCTTCATTTAATTCTTATCTGCACGGAACAAATGTTAAGCTTTGACTATTCCAACCACAGTAATGCAAAAATAAGTGTTTACATAGGTATACATTAACTGTAGCTGCTCTATCTATTTGGACCGGTCACAACTCTTAACATGAACTGCTTATACAGTCGCTCACCTCCTCTATACTACCGTACATCGGCAACCTGATAGCATGCTGCATGTGGCAATTCAACGAAGTCTAGTAATTACAGTACTAGAAACCACGATATATTTTGTTGTTTTAACTTTCCCTATAGTGCAAACCTTGTGAATGGAGGTGTAAGTTATTTGGGACAGGACCAGACATCAAACAGGTTCTGAGAGGTAGAGGAGAGGTACCGTTAGCCATAGCCGCCTATTTCTTCTGCCTCTTGTATAAATATGTGTCCAGTTATGTCTCGAGATACCTTACAAGCGCGAGCGCAATATTGTTATCTTTGTTGCTATTCTGACTTCTTTCTCATGCTTTATATTCGCCACGCTCTGAGTGTACAATTTAAAATGAACGATGGAAAAGCGAGCGCCTCGCAAATGGTTGTTTTCATTTTCCCGGTAGCTTTTAATTCAGGCTTTTCCTCGCTCGTTCTCCTGCTCATTCACAGGACCCACACCTCAACGCGGCGTTTTTCCACGCCATCAACGTAACATACGGGCCGCTTCGACCGGAGTCACTATTTGATTAGTCATTTAGACGGGGACAAATTGCGCCCCGCACAGCATCGCGAGCATCATCAATTCGCGGAAAGCTTTTCCATTGCCAATCATGGATAACAATGCCGCAATGCAAATGGTGTCATCGCGGCTGCTTTATTCCTTCGGAGCCTTCCATGAATAGGATTATCCGAAACCAGAATAACTAAGATACGGTGGAACTCCACAAATAGACACAGCAATGGTCTGTGTGCGAGACGAGGTACGAACTCTGTCTTTCTACGAAGTACTGCGGACATTGGTAAAAATAAGGGCTGTACAATGTTTTAAATGGCTGCGGACCGAAACATAATTAACGTACATAATTTTAAATAATATTGTAAATTTTATTAGTAACAACAATGTAATTTATTCGTCACAACAATGATCTCTTTCTACAATTCGCCTTGAACGCTCTCGTCAACAATTGGATTTTCACTGAACACAGTATTCGTTATAGCACTCCACTGATGACAATGACAATTTACTTGGACTAGTACGAACAACAATGAACTGTTAATCTTAACTAATATTTACAAAGCACTATTTACAAATCAGAACTATCAGTTCTCAGTTCACAGTTCTTCTAACTCAGTCACTCGAGTTCACAGTATCTCGAACCACAGACCTTCAGAGACAGTTCACTGCACTCGAACTCAGGTCCCTCCAACTGCGGTCCACTGCATTCGAACTCAGGCCTTCGGATGCTGACGCAGATGCGGACGCACACTCGAGTCGAACTCCGGCACACAAGTCTGGCTTGCTTGCTCTGGCTTACTCACTGACTGAATAACTGAAAACTGAAAACTGCTGTCGTTCCTTCGCGTCCGTAATTTATAACCACAGCGACGTAGCCTCGAAGGTTCCACGCGTCTCTAGAGATGGCACTCCAGAAAAAGCCAGAGCCCTCTCCTCTCTACCAGCACCAGATGCGCGCGCACTCTCGCTCCACTCTCTCGCCGCGTTGGCCCTTTCCCCTCTTCGCCGCGCGCCATTCCTCCGTGCTCCGCGCGATCTGCTTTCTTGCGGGACGCTGGTCGTGAGTTCGAATCTCACGTCGCTGTCACAATATATTATAGTATTTGCAAAATATATAACAAAACAACTTCCTGATTAAGTACAGGGACATCATTTTATGTTTACTTCAATTTTTATTGTACCTGAGTTTTTTAATGTACTTCACTCCCACCCCTTCTACTAATGAAGTTCAATCGTCCTCCTCACAGATCCAAGACCGTATATACAGTCATAGTAGCCTTACGGTCATAGTAAACAGTACGTTCCAAAAATATGCTCGCGTTTTGCAGTGACGAAAGAGCTTTCAATATTGCATCATTTTCCATTTGCCTACGTCGCATCCCGGTTTCCCCCACCAGCTTCTATTCGCCCCTCTGTAAAGGCTAGTGGCTGGGCTGTCTTAGCTTTTTTCTGGGAATATTAATTTCTGTTAGGAATTGGACGTCTACGTAATATTATACTCATACAATTTTTTAAAATAACTTGAATAAAAGGGTCTCGTTAAGTAATTAACTGTCACGTGACTTCCTCCCTTTCTACGACGCTGCGACGTAACCACTCGGACGGACAGTAGATAGCATGTCTGAGTAATTTTATCTTTTCGGATCGGGCAGAAGTGAAGATTGAATTTACAGTACGTAAGGTACTCTTTTATAGAGTAGGTACAGAATTATTTCAACATGAGTTACTGGTACGAAGTACGAACCTGGTAATTGGAATTAGGTACAATAGTCTATAGTGCGATAATATGCACATTAGAACTGAAGGCTGTATCGAAATGAACGGCCACCATTTTCAAAAATGTGTTTAAATAAATATCCATATTATGATTATTTTTCAATTTAACTTAATTTTCTATATTGTACGCTAATGTGCTGTAGACAATATAATATAATATAATAATAATAATAATAATAATAATAATAATAATAATAATAATGATTTATTTTAGCTGGCAGAGTTAAGGCCGTAAGGCCTTCTCTTCCACTCAACCAGCAAAAAGTGTATATACATATGCATGAACTTACAAAGAATCCAACAATTTGATTTAGATGAGAGTTACATGTATACAAAAGTTATTTACAAATTAAACAACAAAATACTATGAACTATTAATTAAACACTGAAATAAATTGTGTAGCAGAATTAAACTAAAATACATAGAATGTTAATATATTTCAAATAATATTAGATAATAGAAAGAGATTATTACGAGACAATTAAAATACAGCACAATCAGGATGATGTCTAAAGAAAAAAGTAACAATGTAGTCAGTGATAGTTTAAATCAGTATGATTGGAGTGAAATGCTAATAAGGTTATCTTTTAAGCTGTTCTTAAAGGTGTTTATTGTCTTGCAGCCCCTAATACTTTGTGACAAGGAATTCCATTGACGCGAGGTGGATATTGTAAAAGATGATGAATAACAAGATGTTCTATGAAGAGGTATACTTAGCGTGCCACAGATAAGTGATCTGGTATTTACGTCGTGGTTAGAGTATAGATAAGAGAAACGAGACGAAAGGTAATTTGGTGTTGAAGTGTGCAGAATTCGAAAGAATAAAGACAAAGAGTGTAAAGTTCTACGTTCTTTAAGTCGGAGCCACGAGAGACTTGCGAAGAACGGTGATATGTGATCATACCGTCGGATGTTGCACACGTATCTGACGCACATATTCTGAGCTCGCTGTAACTTGACTGACAATTCAGAACTTAGGTCACTTAACAAAACGTCACAATAATCGAAGTGCGGCGTTACTAGGGTTTGCACTAGGGTAAGTTTTAGTTGCTGGGGCAAGAAGTTTCTCAAGCGACTCAAACAGTGAATGGAGGAACAGATTTTTTTTTTATCGTTTCTTTAACTTGAAAAAAATTCCAACTTAGATTATTATCAAAAAAGAAGCCAAGATTTTTTACGACAGATGAATAAGGGATTAGCGTGTTGTTAAGGGTAACAACTGAAGGTTACTGTTATTAAGGGAGTTAACTAAACGCTTATGTCCAATAATTATGGCTTGAGTCTTACTTGGATTAAGTGCGAGTCCGAAATTGGCCGCCCAAGTGGAGACAGTGGCTAGGTCACAATTTAACTTGTCAATCGATTCATTGATCGTATTGGGTCTGGAATGTATGTAAAGTTGTAGGTCGTCGGCATAGAGGTGATATCGGCAATACTTTAAGTTCTTTGATACGTCATTAATGTAGATAGAGAAAAGTAGTGGTCCTAATACGGAGCCCTGCGGCACTCCCGCCTTTGTGCATCTCTATTTGGAGAATTGATTATCAAGTGAAACACACTGTTGGCGGTCACGTAGGTAGGAGTCCATCCAGCTCAAGGTATTGTCTGACAGGTGCAAAGCCTTCATCTTTGCAAGAAGCAAGTCGATATCAACAGAACCAAAGGCATTGCTGAAATCGAGAAGAGTTAATGCCGTTACTTCACCCCTATCCATAGCTTCACGGATGTCCTCAGTCACTTTAAGTAGGGCTGTAGAAGTGCTGTGTCCATGTCTAAAACCCGATTGATAGTAATCAAGGAGTTTGTGTTCGTCGAGATAGTTCATAAGTTGTCCATGTACAATATGTTCTAATGCTTTTGAAAGAGTGGGAAGAATTGATATCGGTCTGTATTGGTTTACTGTAGAAGGTGTGTTAGATTTAGGTAAAGGTTTCACTAATGCCATTTTCCAGAGTGAGGGGTAGGACCCAGTCATAATAGATGCATTGAATATATGTGTGACGGTCGGCAGAATCACATCTATTATTTTATACAGGAGAGTGATATTTATATTGTCTACACCTTGGGCTTTAGATTTCATACATCGCAGCGTCTTCATTACGTCAGTCGGGTTAATGTATTTAAAGAAGAATTTATCCCACACAGGTTGGGGGTAAGATCTGAGAAATTCAAGAGTCTCTTGCTTATGTAATGGTTCAGGTGGAGCAGTGACAAAATGTTCATTTAGACTATTGAGTGACAAGTTGATGTTATCTACCCGAGGCTTTGCTTTTGTTAGACCCAGGTTATTCCCTGTATAATGAATACGTCCGCATGAATAGCTCAGTTCGTGAGTAAAAACACTCATTGTTAATACTGTACTGTATTTTAATTAAACAAAAACCTAATGAAAATGATCAAACTCAAAAGCGGGATATTTCCTAGTTTACGTAAATGGATGAACTACTTTTCGTCCCTCCTATACCTAGTAGAGTGATTTGTTTGTATATTACGCCAGTATCATCGAACTCCAGTCGTGGAAGGAGGTAGCAAACGGTGTTTCCGATTCTTAATCGTTGATCCAAAGGTATAGCCAGGTTAATATTAGAAATGTTAGTAAAAATAATATGATGTCCCTGTATAATATACTTGATACGCTTGAAACATAAAACAAACTTCGGGAGGAAAACCTCTCTAAATGTATCTACATACAAGGTTTTCATTTCAAAACATTCCACTCTAAATAATTAGTTATTTAAATTGAATTCATTTTAAACAAAAAAAAAAATACACGTACATTTAGATATTGAGGGGGAAGTCTTAAACGAGGCTTAATTGCATTTTAGATTTCACCTCCCAACCGCAGCCTTCCCCACTTTGAAATTTCAAATGGCACCCCTGTATTTTATACTTAAATATGAAAGAGCATTCAATTTTTTATACACCTCATTCGCTTTCGCATCTTTTCTATAGTCGTCTGGCAACCTGGATTATTGTTATTGTTGGTTAGAGCTGAAGAGAATAAAGGAACAAAAACGTATTGAGCATTTCATGTAATAGTTGTGTCTGTATATTAAATTATTTTGTGCGAGATCGTGCGTATTTGCTTGTTTTCCGCACAAAACCAATACGCGGTAAATGTGAAATACCACATTCAGTATTTCCAACGTAACACACATAACAATTTCCCTCTTCTTACCGCTTAAGCGCGACATTCATTTTACTGCTTTAGGCTTTTAACATATTATTTTTAGAGACGTTTAACATAGTAATAATTATAAATTGGAAACTTACCACTGCAATTTCACCTAAATTGCACTGTTAATTATTGTTTTTAAATATTTGCAAAAATTAAGTAAAGTCTACTACTCCACGAAACTTATTGCATTCCTGATACAAGTAACATTAAGGAAGCCGTGAAAAAATCAACGACATTCCAGATGCCGATGTTATTACTGCAATATGTTATATAAATAATATTGTTAAAATATTAAAATGAAAAATAAATCATTACATAACCTTACCGTTTGTTTTAAGTTCGCATTTATAGACTGGGGAAAAAAAAAGACAGACGTATATCACGGCCTGCTGGAGTATAGTAAACACAGAAAACATTTTATAGCAACAATGTTGAAGAAAGATGTATTGGTCTTGCGAAGTTGCCGTCATTAAACAGAAACCAACATGGAGATTTCATTGCAACTAACTAGAAATTCGTCTTTCAGGTATGTAATAAACGATCTTCGCACAAAATAATGTACGATACACGAGCGGTATGTTTGTTTTCATGTTCTCTGAAATTAAAAAGCTCAACTACGTTTCGCTTTTTCAATCTTTTCCTCGACCATGAAAACGTCAACATACCGCTCTTGTAACGTATATTACTATTAAAATGGTGTATACCCTTCAAGAGAGAACATAAATCATCCTTATTGGTTAAATTTAGGAAATTACACAAAATAAGCTGTGTTTTCATCCTATAATCAACTGATAATAACAACGCTTCTTATAAGCACTACATGCGTCGTATTTAGAGGAATTTTGTTTTATCCCATGCACTGTTCTGACCGAAATGTCAAATTCTTGAGGGATGGCTCTGATTGATTCACCTTTTTAAACCGTTCCAATATTTGTAACTTCTGCTTCAACATAAGTACACATTTGTTGTTCCCTGCCTTGCTCCCAACGTGTACCAGTATCTGCACACTACTGCACTGGTTCAACTGGGTAGCCCTGTGCAGCACGGGACAGGGCGAGTTGACGTACCTTGTCTCGTGAAGTATACGAGAGTGAGCGTCTATTTGTGGAGTTGCACTGTAGTCAGTTCATAAGTTGCCTCCGCATGTAATCAGTAGAAAAATGTAGTACTTGACACCTTGAAATGTTTGGAATTTTCAATTAAAAAAAGTTAAGTGGAAGGAAATTTCGAGGTTAAAACTGTATTCTTTACTTTCCTGTTGAAGCTGGGGATAAGCGTTGTAAGAACTGTGTTGCTTCCCAAGAAATATTCCTCGGGTGAGAAAAAAAATGTGAGCGCAATAATTACAAATTATTGCTTTTCTATATTATTCGCTTATTATTTTCTTGTTCTAAGACCGTGGACGATTGGAGCACATGTTTGGTTACCACCCGGTTGTACATGTTTATTGTTCTGGTTCACTGACATTGAGAGTTGCGTTAATACTTTTCATTCGGTAGAGATATAGTCTAACCTCACACAACTTAACAATTTTGGTACCAATTTCTTAGCTCTAGTCACAACAGTCCCTTGTTCGTGAGAATTCAATGACACAAAACTCGTCTTGCTTGCTTCGATGTTGCTATCTTGTGTAGCACTACACTACGTCTCTGGTGGTGATGACGAGCTGGCAAATAAACAAAATAATTTGAGACCTGTCGCTTTCACTATTATGGATAGACAGTGTATGCGGGATGACTTAAGGAAAAGTGAAGTTGTTTCGTATCGGAGTATATGGCACGTGCCGCGCCGTCCGTCTTTTGTGTACCTGGCGAGTACAGCAGCGTACAAAACGAAGGAACCCCGGTCCGTTCATAACGCAATGTGTGCAGTTGTGTTATCCTGCTCAAGTATTTAGTACGCGTTCAATAGTAATAATATAATATAATATAATATAATATAATATAATATAATATAATATAATATAATATAATATAATGTAATGTAATGTAATGTAATGTAATGTAATGTAATGTAATGTAATATAATATAATATAATATAATATAATATAATATAATATAATATAATATAATATAATATAATATAATATAATGTAATGTAATGTAATGTAATGTAATGTAATGTAATGTAATGTAATGTAATGTAATGTAATGTAATGTAATGTAATGTAATGTAATATATATTAAGTCTGATTTCTACTTACTTATAATAATAATAATAATAATAATAATAATAATAATAATAATAATGATTTATTTAACCTGGCAGAGTTAAGGCCATACGACCTTCTCTAACACTGAACCAGGAGTAAAACTGCATTACAAAAAACACTACAAATTTACAAAGTACACTACAATTTTACACACAAAACTGAATAAGATAATAATAATAAAATGTAAACAACAAGTAAGTAGAAATCAGACATAATATATATATAACATACAGAATGAAAGAAAAAAGCATAATAAAATGTGAACAGCAGGTCAAAATAAATGAGACATACAAAGTATAAAGTATAAAAAATAAGACAATTATTGATAATAATAATATTAATAATAATAATAATAATAATAATAATAATAAATAAGGATAGTAATAGTAATAACAATAATAATAATAATAATAATAATAATAATAATAATTATTATTATTATAATACTAATAGTAATAATAAAATAGTGCAGTACAAAGCATACAATGAATACAATATTTTTAAGTACACACAATAAGGAAAATTATGATTATATATATAGCTCAACTTATCACATTATAGATATACCATTATATACTTGTTGTTTACATTACATTATTATTATTTTATTCAGTTTTGTGTGTAAAATTGTAGTGTACTTTGTAAATTTGTAGTGTTTTTTGTAACGCAGTTTTATTCCTGGTTGAGTGTTAGAGAAGGTCGCATGGCCTTAACTCTGCCAGGTTAAATAAATAATAATAATAATAATAATAATAATTATTATTATTATTATTATTATTATTATTATTATTATTAATAGTGTTGTGCTGATCCATTCATAATGGCAAAATGTTAAATTCGCTCAGAGATACGAAATGCAATTAAGAAGTACTGTATGAGAGTTACATTTTAGCCTATGTATTAACGAAGACAATATCGTGTGTAATGTATGTAAAATTGAAATAAAAACCAGAACAATTCAGGCTATAGAGAAACATTGCAACAGTACATCGCACAGGAAATGCTTTGAAATGAAATCTGAGGAACCATCATCACCATCATCATCATCATCATCATCATCATCATCATCATCATTTAGTTTTGAGGGTCTAACGACACGTGCAACATGATGTTCAGTACAAATATTCCTCTAAAGAAATTGAGTGATCCCCATTTTAGAGGTTTTCTTCAGAAATTCTCTCGATACAAAAACTGTTTAAGCGATAAGCGAAGATGATTCAGCTTCGACAACTTACGAGAATATATCGTCGTTTACTGCAACGCTGGTAATTGCATCAATGATGACGAGGACTGAACTTGCAAGGTATGTACTACAGTACGTTATTTTTCTTTTCCTTCTGACTGTACGGAAATACAGTAGCATGCTGACGTCGTCTGTTTACGTTTAAAACCTGTTGAGCCAATGGTCTGTAACATATAGTAAATGTGCACCTACATTCAACGATAAGTCATCCCGAATCCACTGTCTAATTATGAATAATTGACTGTTTATCTTTGTTGTCGCTCTCGGTAGAGGTCTTTACTTTTGTACCATTATTTTTTAATCACGGTGTGTTGCTTTTATTTTGCGGTCAACGTCCAATCGAAGTAACTAGTATGATGTTTCAGCGGAAGACTCATTAATGTTATGCTTTCGAGCAATCATTTAAGAAGGATATACTTCAATCATATTGGAAACTTTCACCGTTCCTGTTTGCAGTTTTACTGATACTATCTCCCGATTCAGTGATTAAACTGTATGCTATATCGAAGATCGATATATGCTGCCTCTCCTAGTGTTGATTTTTGAATACATAGTTACTGGAATCTCCAATGATGTGTCATTTGATGTGCTGTCATGGGTTCAAATTTAATTTATATTCATGAATATAAATGAACCTTTTAGTAACTAGTTACGAGAGAGATAAAAAATTAAAGAGTTGAATTCATATGGAATTATTACTATTGTTAATTTTTTCAATTTCACATGCAAAATAGTAAGATGTGAAAAGTAGATTATGGATATGCGTTTATTTACCATTTTATGGTTGATGTCACAGTTTTGGTATTCGGAAAATTCACGTGCTCAGTTAAAAGTTATTAGCGGTAGGTTACAACGCCTATATTTTATATAATTATGCGTTCAGAAACTCTTAATGTAACTTGTGTGGAGTACGTACTCTGCAATCACTGTTTAAGGATAATTTTTTATTTTAGTAGATTATTTTACGACGCTTTATTAACAGCTCAGGTTATTCAGCGTCTGAATGAGATGAAGGTGATAATGCCGGTGAAATGAGTCCGGGGTCCAGCACCGAAAGTAAACCAGCGTTTGCTCATATTGGATTGAGAAAAAACACCGGAAAAAACTTCAACTAGGTAACTTGCCCCGACCGGGAATCGAACCCGTGCCAACTGGTTTCGCGGCCAGACGCACTAACCGTTACTCCACAGGTGTGGACTTTAAGGATAATAAACGAGCATTGCACGAGAGCACGAAAATTTCAGTTGAAGTAAGTAAAGCAAGATTTGAAAGTAAATCCCGAAAAGACAAAGTATATGATTATATCTCCTGACCAGAATATTGTACGAAATGGAAATATAAAAATTGGAAATTTATCCTTCGAAGAGGTGGAAAATTTCAAATATCTTGGAGCAACAGTATCAAATATAAATGACACTCGGGAGCAAATTAAAACGAAGAATAAATATGGGAAATGACTGTTATTATTCAGTTGAGAAGCTTTTGTCATCTAGTCTGCTGTCAAAAAATCTTAAATTTAGAAGTTATAAAACAGTTATACTACCGGTTGTTCTGTATGGTTGTGAAACTTGGACTCTCACTTTGAGAGAGGAAAAGAGATTAAGGGTATTTGAGAATAAGGTTCTTAGGAAAATATTTGGGGCTAAGAGGGATGAAGTTACAGGAGGATGGAGAAAGTTACAAAACGGAAAGCTGCACGCATTGTATTCTTCACCTGACATAATTAGGAACATAAAATCCAGACGTTTTAGATGGACAGGACATGTAGCACGTAAGAGCGAATCCAGAAATGCATATGGAGTGTTATTTGGGAGGCCGGAGGGAAAAAGACCTTTGGGGTGGCCGAGACGTAGGTGGGAAGATATTAAAATGGATTTGAGGGAGATGGGATATGATGGTAGAGACTGGATTAATCTTGCTCAGGATAGGGACCAATGGCGGGCTTATGTGAGGGCGGCAATGAACCTCCGGGTTCCTTAAAAGCCAGTAAGTAAGTAAGTAAGTAAGTAAGTAAGTAAGTAAGTAAGTAAGTAAGTAAGTAAGTAAGTAAGTACGTAAGTAAGTAAGTATTCTTCGAAGAGGTGGAAGAATTCAAATATCTTGGAGCAACAGTAACAAATATGAATGACACTTGGGAGGAAATTAAACGAAGAATAAATATGGGAAATGCCTGTTATTATTGAGTTGAGCAGCTTTTGCCATCTAGTCTGCTGTCAAAAAAATCTTAAATTTAGAAGTTATAAAACAGTTATATTACCGGTTGTTCTGTATGGTTGTGAAACTTGGACTCTCACTTGGAGAGGGGAAAAGAGATTAAGAGTATTTGAAAATAAGGTTCTTAGGAAAATATTTGGGGCTAAGAGGGATGAAGTTACAGGAGAATGGAGAAAGCTACATAACGCAGAGCTGCACGCATTGTATTCTTCACCTGATATAATTAGAAACATTAAATCCAGACGTTTGAGATGGGCAGGGCATGTAGCGCGTATGGGCGAATCCAGAACTGCATATAGTGTTAGTTGGGAGGCCGGAGGGAAAAAGACCTTTGGGGAGGCTGAGACGTAGATGGGAGGATAATATTAAAATGGATTTGAGGGAAGTGGGGTATGATGATAGAGAGTGGATTAATCTTGAACAGGATAGGGACCGATGACGGGCTTATGTGAGAGAGGCAATGAACCTGAGGGTTCCTTAAAAGCTATTTGTAAGTAAGTAAGTAACTAAGTAAGTAAGTAAGTAAAGTAAGTAAGAAAATATTTATTGTCATTTTATGCTGAACTCTTATTGGCCTCTGGCTGTTGTACAACACAATATAATATTAGGAAATAAATATATAAATACATAAATAAGTAAATAAATATATAAATAAATAGATAAGTAAATAAATATTTTATTGTTATCGTTATTTTATTATATTATTATTATTATTATTAGTATTATTATTATTATTATTATTATTATTATTATTATTATTATTATAGTAATAATAATAATGATATTAACTTCGAGCAATTGGCATACTAGAGTGGTTGAAAAAAATGAGAAGTAGAAGAGGATTGTAATGAAAGTGCCCATATAGTAGTCAATAAAGGAAGAACAAAGAAGAGGAAGGAAGTGTAATGATGGAAATATAAAATAGTTGTAACATATTAACTTCCTGAGGCACAGGAACTTCATCGTTTTCCTTTGCGTGAAAATTATATTTTTCTGTAGGAAAAAACAGCATAGTATACATTGCTGGCTGTGGATGAGTTTTAAAGCATGTTACTAGTGTTAGTCCATTCATCATCATTTATTAGCGACCAGCTGATGCATGTTGACGCTCGTCAGAGGTTTCCATGATTCCTCTCGGGCTACTGCTTTGTCGAGTGTCAACTCAATCAATATCAGTGACAACCAGCTTTAATCTCTGTCCAAGTTCCGATGAACTGCAGTTCATAAAGAAATCCATTCGTGTATTTAAAAAGTTTAAAATAAATATATAAATGAAATCATATCTGAGTCCATTTCAACTCTTAATAGCAGTTTAATTGAAATGTGTCTAATTAGATTAAGGTATATGTACACGTTTACATACAAACAAATTTTGTTTTGCATAATTTTAGTCTATAAACTTTTTATACAATTGAGAATGGTACCAGAAAGACAATGACGTGAACAGATCCCTTGAAATTATGTCTAAATTGGTTATAAAAATTATTTTATGCTCGACCATGCCGAAATGTAGTAATTATACACCTGGTAGCAGACCTTTAATGTATGTCATTAAAGTACACCTACTCATTAAAGTACAGGTCTTTCAGCCAATGACAGGTCAGCTTTCTACCGTTATAAAACCGCAAGTATCGATTATTCTCGGATATGCAATCGAAAGAGAATTAGCGAAAAGTCACGGAGGCTGGAAATCCAATACTGTCGCAGAAGGTTATGTTCTGTTACTATAATAATTAGCGTTAATTGTAAACAATATTCAAATAAATTCAATTTGTCATCTCGTTTTTCAATGTCTAATTTAATTTTAATGTTATCTCTGTAGGTTCTTATGGCTTAGCAAGGTCAATGTGAACATCTGTTCCTCGGAAAAAATCAATACTTTCACGTCTGCACGCATCTCACAACATACGGGACATTGGCCAAGGTCAGATACAAAGAAAATTAATAATATCAAGTTAGAAATATGGTCGAGCATAAAAAGTCGTATGAAACTCGCCTATAATGGTAATTAAGAAGCTCGTATGAAAATTATGAAACTCGCTTGCGCTCGTTTCATAAATATCCATACTCGCTTCTTAATTACCTTCATTATAGGCTCGTTGCATAATGTGCTATTGTTCATAATTTTGACATACAACTTGAAACATGATAGCTCATGCAATTTTTAAGATAGAGCCACAGTTTTTTTTACTGTTTTATAGCTAAAACTATTCTTTAGTGCCTGGCATAGAGCTATTTTTTATTTTCATTTACATTAATTAAATATTACCATATATGTAACTTATACCAATATTTTATGTTGCATATATCATGTAAAAAATCCATAGATAATTATTAACTACATTAATGTCGTTTTACTCATTGTCAGGCACTAGCGCACATTTCAATCTTAAAAACGACACCAATGTCTTATTGGTATCACCATGTTTGACTAAGATATCATGTTTAATGAATTGAATATTCTAAAATTACTATTTACAGGAAATGAACCATAAACGTTCAGAGCCTAGAAGACTGCATCATCATATGTTACCCCTTAAGCAGCTTCATGTCGGTCCTGTTTCAGCTTCTTTCTTACTCTCAAATTCCTCCTCCTTGTTTTAACTTGACGTGTTGAATGTTTTTTTTTTGGCATTTTTGTCCTTATTTTCCATTGATGCAACAAATCCTGCAATGGTGCTTGTCCCAGGGTTCATACTCATCCTCCTCAGAATTTTAATTTCTCCTTTTGGACTCTTATTAAAATGACGTACAACATCACTGACACACTAATTTACAGTTTTATGACTAACAGTAAAAGATTATAAATTACTTCATTATGTAAAAACGTGTTTTCAATCTAATGATCATCCACTGATACCTATGCATTTATTTTGGAACTAGAAAGAAGTTTATTTTACAAGCAATGCTGGACGAGGGGATTTACTGCTACGAGGATCACTCCAAAAGTAATCCACAATATTTATTTAAAAATTACATTTTTAGCCTACAGCTTTGCTATTTTCATAGAATGTAGATACATCCTTCAGGAACAATACGTCACTTTTACACATAATCTCCGCATCTTTCAACTGCCCTACGCCACCTTGGAATGACGGCCTATATACCTGCACTATAAAAGTCTGAACCAACACGTCTGAGCTACTCTGTGGCGCCACTCACGGGAACGACTTAAATTAAATTTGAATACAAGGGGGAAGGATGTATCTATGACCTCCATAAATTGCAAAGGTTTAGAATAAAAAATAAATTTAAAAAATGTTGTGCATTACTTTTGGAGTGATCTTCGTAGAAGTGACCGTGGCTGATGACGCAGAATTTTGGAAAATGGAACTTATCTGAAAAACCATAAGGCATAAATCGAAAATTCTTATATCAAATTAAAGGGGAGAAAATTCTCTATTAAAATAGTTATATCTTGAAAATTCTAATTTTTCATCATTTTTTGCGTTTTGTGGATGTACATATACATTAAGTTTACCATATTGTAACTCCTCAACCGGAACATTATCATCATTGGTATAATATCCTGGGCCTAAGTTCATAGAGTCGTGAGCGACCCCTGGTGATTCATTAAGGGAGCATTCTCAGTAAAATTAAATTAAATTATGGTTTATTTAACGACGCTCGCAACTGCCGAGTTTATACAGCCGGGATTTTGTCCCGTAGGAGTTCTTTTACATGTCAGTAAATCTACTGACAAGAGCCTGTCTCATTTAAACACACTTAAATGCCATCGACCTGGCCCGGGATCAAACCTGCAATCTCGAGTACAGAAGGACAGCGCTATACCGACTACGCTACCTAGGCCGACTTCAGTCGGTTAAGGCGCTTGCCTGCCGGTCTGAAGTTGCATTCGGGTGCGGGTTCGATCCCCGCTTGGGCTGATTACCTGGTTGGGTTTTTTTCCGAGGTTTTACCCAATCGTAATGTGAATGCAAGGTAATGTATGGCGAATCCTCGGCCTCATTTCGCTATCACCAATCTCACCGACGCTAAATAACTTAGTAGTTGATACAGCGTCGTTAAATAACCAACTAAAATAAAAAAAAATTGAATGCGACTGCCGTGGAAATAGTGTGTACATTTCCCCTGGATATGGCGTGAGAATGTTTTGTGTTGCGTAGTATAGACGGATAACACAGGCTGAAGAAACATCAAAATTAGAATATTAATATACAGCTGTCTTGTATTCAGTGTGCGGTATAGTACATATAATAATTTAATACAGTCATGTCAGTTGATGTCCATAGGAGCAAGCGTGCGCTTTAGATCTCAGAAGAGCCTGAGCGCTTTATAGCGGAAAGGAAAGAGACAGACGAAAGTAGTAGTATATGCCGCTTGGTCGAGCTATATTCAGGGATGGCCAGCACTGATTCAATAGATAAAGGGAAGAGAACTTATTAAAACTGTATCCATGGTAATTTTAGATCTGTCTGAGAAGTTTAAGTGCATTATAAGAATGAAAGTTTTAATTGTAATGCTCCTTTTTCACAAGTTTGATTTTTTTTATTCAAAAGAAATATTTTCTCAACTTTTTAAATAGAAAATTGAAATTTTCAGGTATAGGCCTATTTATTTAGTAGCCTTACAGAATGTTTTCGTGAATATAATAAACCGTAAATACGTATTACTGAAGATAGTATATTGAAAATTTTGAAAATATTCGCATGGAAATTGTTTGTAAGGAAATGAATTAACAAAGCAACTACTGTTACATCATAAGCAAAAGATACGTGCCTATATGTTGTAAAAATGTCAGCTCTATAGCTTCAGCATATTTCGAGTAAATAATTTAATATTCTGATGATATGAAGTTGCTCACCAATATCACCTTAAAAGCATAATGCGATAAGAGTTTTGTTATGGAATATTAGTTACACTTAAAACATATACAGCACCTAGGTAACTTTGCTTTGTACTGTAATATTGTTTTGATTTGTTTATTGATTATTTTTATAAGGCTAAAGGTACCATCAATATCAATTCCAACTTATCATGCCATACTCAGTCTCTTTCTTGGGGATATCACTTTCTTTATGAATGATGTTTTTCATCCATTTAGTACAGTATAGTTGTACTACTATGGAATTTATGTGAATATTCCTTCTTAACTCTGTATTATGTTATTAAGATTTAAAACACAACTGCAATATTAAGAAATTGATATTAATACTTTTGTTTTACAGACAATATAGATAATATCAAACAGAAAGAAGCCATATAAAAATTACATAAAATTTCAAGTTCCGTTTGAAGTTTGTGCACCGCTGTTTTCTTAATCCAACAGGCTGCTTATTCACATACATTACCCTTCCTCTTTCCATTCTTAGCGCTTGCTGCCCGCGCACGACGTCAAGGTCAGAAAAATGTGCTTGCTTTGACATCACTGATTTAATATAACAATAGCAAATACTTGAAACTAATTATATTTAACTACTAGCTTAAATTACCCGGCTTTGCCCGGGTTTTAAATTTTGGTCTATTTATAAATAAACTGTTTGTTAGACTTATCGGAGACCTCGGCAAGGGAACTATATAAAACCAAACCGAACCATATTTACTTATGTTTTTTCCTCCTTAGTGACGAATATTAAAGAAAGTGCCACTAATATCCAAAGAAACTGACTAATCGAAATAATTCCATCTCACCTATGAATAGAGTCTTAACAACATTAAGACCTTATGCTACAGGGATATTTAAGATATTTAACATTGTGGTTGATGATAATATTTATCGTACCACGGCATTATGCATTATTAAGCCTTTCTGCCCACAATAGATTTAATTTCCTTCAAGGCCAAACTACAATCTGTAACGGATGGATTCTATCAAATACATGGATTTCAGGGTGTTTTGCAGTAACGGAGACTATACTCATCAGAATTCACTCTCCTGGAGAAGGCAATGTAGAACACTACCACAACAGAAAATCATATTTTTCTATAAACGGCCAAGTCATTAGTGACCATAACTTATTAATAAGAGACGGGTTAACAGTAACAGTAAAATAGGCTCTATATTATTATTGCAATATTATAATATTGTAATATTATCACAAATATTACTATAACTTATAATAATTGCTTAAAATCGAATGGCTATAATAGCAATACGTGGGATAAAAACATTATCTTCTTTCGTTTTTCCAGTTAATATTGCCACTCATGTTACGTTTCGCATGAATTTTTGACACAAATTCTTGTTAGTGCATAATTTTGGTGAGTCAATATTTCGCAATAGTAGGTCTACTATGGCTATTCAATATTAAGTAAATTATGTGGTAGTAATCATTGTAGTTTGAAAGAATTCTAGAATTCAATTGGATAAACCAGTCTGCTCACTATCTACACAACTGCATCGACGAATTCATAATACGATCCTGGACTGCGTAAAGATACTTATTGCATGAATTATCTAGTTTTAGCCTTCACTATGTGTAACAACAATGTAATTTAATTTCGTGTTAAAATTTCCAAGGCCTCGTGAAAATCTATGTTGATTACAACAGACAGCAATAAAGAACAATTGACTGTAGAAGATTTTGCATTTTAATATAATACATGAATATTTGATCTATTTATTTTTATTTTTTATATATTTAATTAATTTAACTTCCATTTGCACAATTTTAATGTAGCCTATGTTCTTCTCCTGGTTATGAAGGTTAAATATGCAAACTTTGGCACATATCAGTCAAAGCGTGTAGATTTGTATAGAGAACATACACACCCACATACATACATACATACATACATACATACATACATACATACATACATACATACATACATACATACATACATACATACATACATACATACATACATACATACATACATACATACATACATACATACCCACATTCAATTTTATACATTTAGATATTTTTAATATTCAACTGTCATGATTGTTTATTTTCCATAGCGATAGTTCATTGTCTCCATGAGCCAGTCTATATGGTTAACTTACATGCAATTTTTATACTGAAAATGATGAAAGGTACGTACACCTTTCAACTTGTAAAATGGTACGAGTAAATAACGATGCTGATCAGAATCCTAATATAGTTGATGGCACGGTTTGGAAATGTCCGCTGACAGTTACCTCAAACAAGTACGAGTAAATAGAATAGTGGTGTACGATTAACGACCATGACGATTCGTTACTATTCTTTTGAACGGCGATTCGTTCATACCACGAATCGATTCTTGCGATTTTTTATTATTAGTCGTTCGAATGAATGATTCGTTCACGAATTGACCCAACTCTATATGTATGCGTGTGTGTGTGTGTGTGTGTGTGTGTGTGTGCGTGTGCATGTTGTTTATACATAGCTACGCATTTTAATTTCCAGGTAGGTCAGAACTGCACTAAATACAAAGAAAGGAAAAGCGTCACCGATATTTCGTCCCTTACTGCTTAGTCTTCCATCGCTACACTTAACGAGAAATTGCTTCCTTGCCTGAAAATTGTTGTATAATGAAAATGTAATAGATATGAGGACGTCATGCTCATGCGTTGACAGTCATAATCTCATTGCTTGCACGACTAGTACGAGCGTTGCTTAAGCAGGAAGAAAACGAAGAAATGAAGATATTGATATGTATTATATTATAGTTCACAGACAAAGTACATACAAGTAATCATTTAAACCCATATATTACACACTTTATAATTATATATATATACAGGGCGTTTAAAAATACGCGGCATAATTTCTGGTATGTATTTCCCACATGTAGACAATCAAAATAGTTCATTACAACATGTGTCCGGAAATGCTTCATTTCCGAGTTATGGCCTTCACAACATTGAAATTCCCCGGAACGTTTTTCTTTCCGCAGGTCGTTGCCGTCAAAGGAGACATTAAGAGGGCACTATGACAGTTCATTCCGAGGCGAAGGTTACATTCAGTGTTGTGTAGGCGTTACACTGTGCGACATGTATTCAAATCAAGAGCTGGCAGAGATACACTTCATGTACGGTAAGGCGGACGGCAATGCTGCGCTGGCTCGTCGTTTGTACCAGGAGAGGTACTCCACTGATCAATCGTCAACACATTCACTTCTTGCATGATGGCGCTCCTGCACACTTCAGTCGTACTTGGATCGAAGGTTTCTTGATCGATGGATAGGTAGAGGTGGCCCAATTGCTTGGCTTCCACGCTCACCTGACCTGATCTCGATTTCTACTTGTGGGGCCATTTAAAATCATTGGTTTATTCGTCTCCGGTGCCTGATTTGGAATCCCTTCGGAATCGAATTGTGGCATGTTCTGAGGACATACGCAATACTCCTGGAGTTTGGGATCGTGTTCGCAGGTCAATGAGAAATCGATGTGAGGTCTGTATTCAAGCAGGAGGTGGACATTTTGAACATCTTCTGTAATGACAAACTGCGGAAAGAAAAACGTTCCGGTGAATTTCAATGTTGTGAAGGCCATAACTCGGAAATAAAGCATTTCCGGACACATGTTGTAATGAACTATTTTAATTGTCTACATGTGGGAAATACATACCTGAAATTATGCCCCGTATTTTTGAAACACCCTGTATATATATATATATATATATATATATATATATATATATATATATACACACAGACACCGACACCGACACAGACACAGACACATATATACATACTATTATTTAAATGTAATTTCTACAATTTAAATATTTAATATACAAAAAAATGTTTCGTTTTATCTTGCACTTGCGTTTAGTTTTGTGCAAGACTTAACTCATTTTAGTATGTTGTTACTTGCTACTTTCTTCTATGCATAATTTTACATCTATAACACAAAAAACAAGCGTTAAACATATTTGTTTAATAATCATTATTCTTAATATTTTTTTACTTATTTATTTATTTATTTATTTATTTATTTATTTATTTATTTTTCATCCAATTTTAGCTATTTCATTTATTCTTTCCATTCTAAATTTTTTAGTCAAAAAAGATATAAACCTAATTGCTTTTGTAACTTCGTGTTATTATTATTCATCAGTTTTTTTATAGCTATTTCTTTATTTATTTGTAGGAACTTTTCTTTTATAAATTTCATGTGTATATCTTTTGTATTTTGACATTCAAGAACAATGTGAATGTCATCTTCTCTCCGTCCACATAATGGGCACGTGCCTTGAGGTATATTGCCTCTATTACTTCTTAATCTCCAAATCCCCAGTCTGAACCACACTAGTCAAAATCTCTCTTTCATATTCATGTTATCTATATATGTACTCTTTCCCCATATTTTTTATATTCATTAATAATATTAGGGATCCCATTTCATTGTTACTAATGAAATCATTTTTAGTAGGTTATTTTACGACGCTTTATCAACAGCTTAGGTTATTTAGCGTCTGAATGAGATGAAGATGGTAATGCCGGTAAAATGAGTCCGGGGTCCAACATCGAAAGTTACCCAGCATTTTGGGTTGAGGGAAAAGCCCGGAAAAAACCTCAACCAGGTAACTTGCCCCGACCGGGAATCGAACCCGGGCCACCTGGTTTCGCGGCTGGACTCCCTAACCGTTACTCCACAGGTGCGGACTAAAATCATTTTGTTTAGTTACATTTTTACATCTTGGTTTAATTAGATTTAGGCTTGCTGACCTGTTTCTTGTAGCTAAGTTATTTCATAACCACCCTAACCCTATATTAAAATAGTAATATACGTTACAAGAGCGGTATGTTGACGTTTTCATGTTCGAGGAAAAGATTGAAAAAGCGAAACGTAGTTGAGCTTTTTTAATTTCCGAGAACATGAAAACAAACATACCGCTCGTGTATCGTACATTATTTTGTGCGAAGATCGTTTATTACATACCTGAAAGAAGAATTTCTAATTAGTTGCAATGAAATCTCCTTGTTGGTTTCTGTTTAATGGCGGCAACTTCGGAAAACCAAAATATCTTTCTTCAACATTGTTGCTATAAAATGTTTTCTGTGTTTACTATACTCCAGCAGGCCGTGATATACGTCTGTCTTTTTTTTCCTCCCAGTCTGTAAATGCGAACTTAAAACAAACGGTAAGGTTATGTGATGATTTATTTTTCATTTTAATATTTTAACAATATTATTTATATAACATATTGCAGTAATAACATCGGCATCTGGAATCTTGTTGATTTTTTCACGGCTTCCTTAATGTTACTTGTATCAGGAATGCAATAAGTTTCGTGGAGTAGTAGACTTTACTTAATTTTTGCAAATATTTAAAAACAATAATTAACATTACAATTTAGGTGAAATTGCAGTGGTAAGTTTCCAATTTATAATTATTACTATGTTAAACGTCTCTAAAAATAATATGTTAAAAGCCTAAAGCAGTAAAATGAATGTCGCGCTTAAGCGGTAAGAAGAGGGAAATTGTTATGTGTGTTACGTTGGGAATACTGAATGTGGTATTTCACACTTACCGCGTATTGGTTCTGTGCGGAAAACAAGCAAATACGCACGATCTCGCACAAATGTTATTTTTAATATTTACGAAAGCTTTATTTGTCTTATTTGCAATTTGATTTAATAAATATTGTTTCATGAACTTATTTTGGTCACTTTGGATAAAATGAAGAAATAGCTGAAGGAAGATTTTTCTCTAATGATTAAGTTCTTACCGACACCGCGAGATGAAATTCTTCGCTTCTTTTGCTTCGTTCAGCGTCACCTGCCTGTGTGGTGTGCAGAACATCCGAAGCGATGAACCATTTGGACGCAGTATTCACACAGAACGCTCCCAGCTCAATATGAAAAAGTAAGGGCCCTTACGACAATTATTACCCGGCATAAAACGAACCCGCATATCACAAATGCGCTTGAAATTAAAAATAAATTACTTTTCCTTTTACATTCAGAGAACATGAAAAGTAAACAAAGAGAGACCTCGCGAGGCCATCACATTCGGAACGAGAATATTCATGATACAGTCCACTACGCCACGCAGTGATGGAATTAGAAAAAATTAACCTACGTTGAAAATATTTAAGAGGTATTAGTCAGTTTGTGTTTTGAAGGTTTATAGCATTTACTCTTTGAGTATTGCTTTTGTTTGTAAAATGAGAGAATATTTATTTTTCCGGTTGTGTAATTGCATTTTATTTTAGCTATACATAAGCCTTTTGGTCTGCTTTCTATACTTTCATTTCGCATTTCTCTCTCACAATCAGGAACAATGTCCGACAAAGCAATGTTTGTAATTTGAAGTACAATGGATTCCCGTTATTTTTTAAGTTTTCCATTAAACAAATACATTATTTGGTTTTAATAATAATATACTGGACGGTCCAAAAGTCTCGGTCCATTTTGTTGAAAGTATGGTCCACCGTTAATGATTGTTATATATGTTACTTGTCAGAAGTCTATGTGATTAGGTGTCGATTGTAGTATACAAGTTACTAACCTTATTGTAAAAAAAATTGGAAGATAGCTTGAACTGAGTAACAATAATGAAGGTGATTAGATGTTAATTGTAATATACAAGTGACCCAACTCATTTGTAAAAGTAGAACAATTGCTTCAACTGAGTAACAATAATTAAGGTGATTAGGGCCCGAGTTCGAATCCTGGTCGGGGCAAGTTACCTGGTTGAGGTTTTTTCCGGGGTTTTCCCTCAACCTAATACGAGCAAATGCTGGATAACTTTCGGTGCTGGACCCCGGACTCATTTCACCGGCATTATCACCTTCATTTCATTCAGACGCTAAATAACCCAGATGTTAATAAAGCGTCGTAAAATAACCCAATAAAAAAATGAAGGTGATTAGGTGTCGATTGTATTATACAAGTGACTCACCTCATTTTTAAAAAATTCAACGATAGCTTGAACTGAGTAACAATAATGAAGATGATTAGGTGTCAATTCTAAAATGAAAGTAACTCAATTCATTTGTAAAAATTAAAAGATTGCTTGACCTGAATAACAATAATGAAGGTGATTAGGTGTCAATTGTAGTACAGAAGTGACTCACCTCATTTATAAATAAATCAAAGATTGCTTGAACTGAGTTACAATAATGAAATGATTAAGTGTCGGTTGTATTATGCAAGTTAATCACCTCATTTGTCAAAAATTCAAAGATAGCTTGAACTGAGTAACAATAATGAAGGTGATTAGGTGTCAATTGTAGTATACAACTCAACTCATTTGTAAAAATAGAAAGATTGCTTGAACTGAGTAACAGTAATGAAGGTGATTACAGTACGTGTCGATTGTATTATACAAGTGACTCAACTCATTTGTAAAAAATTGGAAGATTGCTTGAACTGAGTAACAATAATGAAGGTGATTAGGTGTCAATTGTAATATACTGATGACTCAACTCATTTATAAAAGTAGAAAGATTGTTTGAACTGAGTAACAATAATGAAGTGATTAGGTGTCGATTGTATTATATATATATATGTCAAAACTTCAAAGATAGCTTGAACTGAGTAACAATAATGAAGGTGATTAGGTGTCGATTGTATTATACAAGTGACTCAACTCATTTGTAAAAAATTGGAAGATTGCTTGAACTGAGTAACAATAATGAAGGTGATTAGGTGTCAATTGTAATGTACTAGTGAGTCAACTCATTTATAAAAGTAGAAAGATTGTTTGAACTGAGTAACAATAATGAAGTGATTAGGTGTCGATTGTATTATATATATATATATATATATGTCAGAACTTCAAAGATAGCTTGAACTGAGTAACAATAATGAAGATGATTAGGTGTATATGGTAAAATTTAAATGACTCAACTCATTGGTAAAAAATTCAAAGATACCTTGAACTGAGTAACAATAATGAAGATGATTAGTTTTCAATGGTAAAATGTGACTCAACTCATTTGTAAAAAATTAGAAGATTGCTTGAACTGAGTAACAATAATGAAGGTGATTAGGTGTCAATTGTAATATACTAGTGAGTCAACTCATTTGTAAAAGTGGAAAGATTGCTTGAATAGAGTAACAATATTGAACGTGATTACGTGTCAATTGTAGTATACAATTGATTCACCCCATTGGTCAGAAATTCAAAGATTGCTTGAACTGAGTAACAATAATGAATATAACTAGGTGTCTATTGTAGTACACAAGTGACTCAACTCATTTGTAAAGAAATTGAAAGATTGCTTGAACTGAGGAACAATAATGATGGTGATTAGGTGTCTATTGTAGTACACAAGTGACTCAACTCATTTGTAAAAAATTGAAAGATTGCTTGAACTGAGGAACAATAATGAAGTGATTAAGTGTTGATTGTATTATACAAGTTATTCACCTCATTTGCCAAAAATTCAAAGATTGCTTGAACTGAGTAACAGTAATGAAGGTGATTAGGTGTCAATTGTAGTACACAAGTGACTCACCTCATTTTAAAAAATTCAAAGATTGCTTGAACTGAGTAACAATACTGAAGTGATTAAGTGTCGATTGTATTATACAGTTATTCACCTCATTTGTCAAAAATTCAAAGATAGCTTTGAACTGAGTAACAATAATGAATATAACTAGGTGTCTATTGTAGTACACAAGTGACTCAACTCATTTGTAAAGAAATTGAAAGATTGCTTGAACTGAGGAACAATAATGATGGTGATTAGGTGTCTATTGTAGTACACAAGTGACTCATCTCATTTGTAAAAAATTGAAAGATTGCTTGAACTGAGGAACAATAATGATGGTGATTAGGTGTCTATTGTAGTACACAAGTGACTCAACTCATTTATAAAAAATTGAAAGATTGCTTGAACTGAGGAACAATAATGATGGTGATTAGGTGTCTATTGTAGTACACAAGTGACTCAACTCATTTATAAAAAATTGAAAGATTGCTTGAACTGAGGAACAATAATGATGGTGATTAGGTGTCTATTGTAGTACACAAGTGACTCAACTCATTTGTAAAAAATTGAAAGTTTGCTTGAACTGAGGAACAATAATGATGGCGATTAGGTGTCTATTGTAGTACACAAGTGACTCAACTCATTTGTAAAAAATTGAAAGATTGCTTGAACTGAGGAACAATAATGATGGTGATTAGGTGTCTATTGTAGTACACAAGTGACTCAACTCATTTGTAAAAAATTGAAAGATTGCTTGAACTGAGGAACAATAATGATGGTGATTAGGTGTCTATTGTAGTACACAAGTGACTCAACTCATTTGTAAAAAATTGAAAGATTGCTTGAACTGAGGAACAATAATGATGGTGATTAGGTGTCGATTGTAGTACACACGTGACTCAACTCATTTGTAAAAAATTGAAAGATTGCTTGAACTGAGTAACAATAATGAAGGTGATTAGGTGTCGATTGTAGTACACACGTGACCCAACTCATTTGTCAAAAATTCAAAGTTAGCTTAAAGTGAGTAATTTTAATGAAGATGATTAGCTGTCAATTGTAAAATACAAGTGACTCAAATCACTTGTCAAAAATTCAAAAGACAGCTTTTACTCAACAACTATGAAAGTGATTAGATGTCGATTGTAATTAGTAGTGACTCACATCATTTTAAAGAATTCAAAGATAGGTAAATGATTGAAGACCGATTATAATACACAAGTGATATACATCCGAAAAGAAAGTTAGCTCGAACTGAGAAACGATTTTAAAAGATTAGTAATAGTTTGCATTTAGTTATTGAACATACTTCGTGCAATATTAAGCATGCATTTGGTTAAGAAATGAGATTACGTCTATTGTAATTATGGGTATGTACATACTATATGATAACATATGCCGATATTATTGATATTTGTACGTATGTGTTACGTTCGCACAATTCAGACCCCTGAAGGATTGCGGTTCCTGTAGCTACGACACCTTCCAATATATTGTGCTTTCTCTTGGAAGTTTGAAAAATTCGGATTTATCCGGGTCAAACACGGAGCTCGCAGTCGACGTAGGAGCGAGGGCGCCTTGCTCCTTTTACATTATACATATCCTCTCACATCTTCGACCTGAGTGCAGCCGTCAAATGTCTGCGCGTTTCCACCGGAGCTCACGTTTTCCTTGCATAAGGAGGCTCTAACTTCTACGTCATGTCTTTGACTTTGCTCTCTCTCAATTTGCACCTAGCTGTTGTGGGATTTCATCACGAATACTCATAATTTTGTAAAATATTTAGCTTATTATGTTCAGGTAATAATAATAATAATAATAATAATAATAATAATAAAATAATAATAATAATAATAATCATAATAAATATTGATCAGATATTTTATATTCGACAGATAATGGAGAAAAAATGGGAGTATAAGGATACAGTGCATCAATTATTCATAGATTTGAAAAAGGCATATGACTGGGTTAAAAGAGAAGTTTTATATGATATTCTCATTGAATTTGGTATTCCCAAGGAACTAGTAGTAGTAGTAGTAGTAGTAGTAGTAGTAGTAGTAGTAGTAGTAGTAGTAGTAGTAGTAGTAGTAGTAGTAGTAGTAGTAGTATTTATTCCATATTTATAAACCCTATTTTACATATAGTATATTAGGGTTATATTTTAAACTAATCATAACAAATTGAAACTTACAGACTACCATACAATAAATATACACTTGTAAGAGTGTAACATATATAAATTTATTAGATTAATGCCTTGAAATTACAGTCGAAAAACATAGAGAATTTAACATGAATAGCATGTTGCACTTATAGATAATATTATGACACTTCGCTAATATACACACATACATACATACATACATACATACATACATACTTACGTATGTAGAGACATAACATATAGATACATACGGTCAATAAACATTAATTTGATTGAAGGCTTGAAATTATAATCGAAATACCTAGAGAATTTAACATGAATAGACATGTTGAACTTGTAGATCATATTAAGACATTTCGCTAAAATATGTACATTTGTAGACATAATATAACAACATGTAGACATATATTTATACATATACACATGCATACATACATACATACATACATACATACATACATACATGCATACTTACGTATGTAGAGACATAACATATAGATACATACGGTGAATAAACATTAATTTGATTGAAGGCTTGAAATTATAATCGAAATACCTAGAGAATTTAACATGAATAGTCATGTTGAACTTGTAGATCATATTAAGACATTTCGCTAAAATATGTACATTTGTAGACATAATATAACAACATGTAGACATATATTTATAAACATACACATGCATACAAACATACATACATACACTCACACACAGATACATATATATAGTATATATATTTTATATATAGTATATATATATATACACACAGCAAGATGTACGTCAGTAACAGATAATTGGAAAGGATGAACAATATTAAATACCTTGGACATTCATTATCACTTACACATGACTTTGATATACAAAATAAATTTACCAAATTTATAAAAACATAATGCATAATAAATACAATTTTAAAACCATCATTTATTTAGAGTTATACACGAATCGCAGTTAAAAAAAAGAACTCTTGCCCGACAGTTTTAATCGCTGCCGAGATGGACTTCATGAGACAGAAAATGGAACCACGAAAGAAATAATGGTATCCTGAAATAACTCAAAGTCGAATCAATATTACAATATGGATAGAACACTGATACCGAAACAAATCCTGCAGTACGCTCCTCGTGAAAGAAAATTCGTTGGTCGCCCTGCTAAGAGTTGGACTGACGTGAGACCTTAACAGACCATCTAGTCTAATACATGTTTTGGATTATCATGATGATAAAGATGAAATTATAACCTTGAATATATAAGATGTATGAATTTGACGAAACGTTTGTAGCAACAGTGCTTTTGAAAAACAGTGCATATTGGTTGTTCATAGGTTATTTTACAGTTTAGAGCATGGACAGTAAGGTATTGTCTTTGCATGTAAAATATAGGAACTAGTTCGATTAATTAAAATGTATCTCAGTGAAACGTACAGCAGAGTCCGTATAGGTCAGTTTCTGTCACATGCGTTTCCAATTCACTGTGGGCTAAAGCAAGGAGATGCACTATCACATTTACTTTTTAACTTTGCTCTAGAGTATGCCATTAGGAAAGTCCTGGATAACACAGAGGGTTTGGAATTGAACGGGTTACATCAGCTGCTTGTCTATGCCTTTGACGTGAATATGTTAGGGGAGAAAATCCACAAACGATTAGGGAAAACACGGGAGTTTTACTTGAAGTAAGTAAAGAGATAGGTTTGGAAGTAAATCCCGAAAAGACAAAGTATATGATTATGTCTCGTGACGAGAATATTGTACGAAATGGAAATATAAAAATTGGAAATTTATCTTTTGAAGAGGTGGAGAAGTTCAAATATCTTGGAGCAACAGTAACAAATATAAATGATACTCGGGAGGAAATTAAACACAGAATAAATATGGGAAATGCCTATTATTATTCGCTTGAGAAGCTTTTGTCATCCAGTCTGCTGTCAAAAAATCTGAAATTTAGAATTTATAAAACAGTTATATTACCGGTTGTTCTGTATGGTTGTGAAACTTGGACTCTCACTTTCAGAAAGGAACATAGATTAAGAGTGTTTGAAAAAATGATGTCATTTAGATTTGAGTATATTTTTATTCAAAATCGTTTAACTATCATATACAAATAACCGTTGACTATAATATATGTTTTGTACGTGTATTAATGGCACAAGAATTTTTTTATATACAAAATTGAACGGGAAAAAAATTACGTTTGAAAGATTTTATAAGGATATTCATGAATTTGTTCTATTAGAACATACGATAATATTAATACATCTACCGTAACATAATAATAATAATAATAATAATAATAATAATAATAATAATAATAATAATAATAATAATAGTAATAATAATAATAATAATACACAATATTTAAAATACCGACAATGTAAATTGTACAAAATTCTAATAAAGAATTAAACATACCTATATTGCTACAAATGTAGCATAATTAATATTTCTACCATTGAGGAATAGCAATGTATATTCAAGAAAAAAACTTACCACCAAATTTTCATTTTCCTTGAAAACGCAATAATGATAAACGTTTCAACAGTTCAGCTTATAACTGTAAATTAACGCATTTCCGCGAAAGAGAGTATCAGTGTGGCAGCACAGGCCGACATCAACATTGGCAGCACATGCCGACATCAACATTGGCAGCACAGGCCGACATTACCATTTGCAACATAGGACATCACCAGGCATTGGCAGCACAGGCCGACATCAACATTTGCAACACAGGCCGACATCAAAATTGGCAACACAGGGCGACATCAGCATTGGCAGCACAGGCCGACGTCAACATTGGCAGCACAGGCCGACATCAACATTGGCAGCACAGGCCGACATCAAAATTGGCAACACAGGCCGACATCAGCATTGGCAACACAGGCCGATATCAACATTGGCAGCACAGGCCGACATCAACATTGGCAGCACAGGCCGACATCAGCATTGGCAGCACAGGCCGACATCAGCATTGGCAGCACAGGCCGACATCAGCATTGGCAGCACAGGCCGACATCAACATTGGCAGCACAGGCCGACATCAACATTGGCAACACAGGCCGACATCAACATTGGCAGCACAGGCCGACATCAACATTGGCAGCACAGACCGACATCAACATTGGCAGCACAGGCCGACATCAACATTGGCAGCACAGGCCAACATCACCATTTGCGTGTCATCGGCATTGGCAGTACCGAGGAAAAATAAAGTCGGCCGTGTGGTAATATACTGTTACACGTTTCTGCATCTGGATCCTGCCTTTAAAAATGTATCAACAATTTTAGTTAATTTTGCGGTATTTGTGCCACGAATATACTGGGTGTTCATTTCAAAGTGTGTCATGACGTCACTGTTGTTGGGTCACCGATTTGAAGCGAGTTTCAGCTTATATGTTAGAGAAGTTGCCTATTATTTAAGGCGTTCTTCAATCTGAACTTGAGAACGTGTACGGTATAACTTGAACGTCGTAGCAACAGATGGCGGTCTGTACGGTCTGTGTGTTACCATAACCTCTTTCGAACTGTGTTTTGCGCCGGGAAGTCGTACGCAGGGTATTTGTTGTCATCGGTTACGTACGGTAACATTCCACAACACAAATCAAATGTTCCGTGTCCATGTTGACAGTCGAAGTTAATGTCAACAAATACGTAAGTAATCGTCTTAACCCTCTCCCCATATCCCGACAGTATGTATTTCCAAACAGTTCACATTCCTGCCACTACCGGCGTTACCGTACGTATCGGTACGCACTCTTCAGAATGAACGCCGTACTTGGTAGGCAACTTCTCTACCTCATAGGTTATACACCTCAGCGGAAGTGTAGGAAGACTGAATTCTCTAGGCTCATCGGCTAGCCACATGACGACATACAGCGAGCCATGACACACTTTGAACTGAACACCCAGTATAATATAATAGTGGCTTGTGCAGCAAATGCTGCAAATTAAGTTCATTAGACGTTCAAATAAACATTTTTAGATTTATTATGAATGAAGAATACCAGACATTCTGAAAGTTATTTGCTTCCATAATAATGAAAGATACTCTCTCTCTCGAGCCAATACTGAAGAGAACCACGCATATAAATATCTACACCACACCGCCATTAAATATATGGAAAAGACCCAACCCCACTTGATTAATAACTACAAAAAATATTTGATTTTTAATAATATTATTATCTTACGTAAGTTTTATAGCTTTCAGTAACATATACTATATAGCCGCCACTCAGTAAAATATAGAAATCAAAATCTAATTTAAGTTATTCTCTACATCTACTTATATAACCCCAAAACGTTTCACTTTCATATCATCAATATAGCATTAATATGTATAATTAATTAAAAATAGGTAGGCGTACATCACGGCATTAACTACAATAATATTTAATTTCTAATACTAATAATGTCATCAAACCACCTCAAGTTTTGTAGTTTTTAATATCCAATACACAGTTGTACCCAGAAAATTACTCCCCACAGAATCGAACCTGTAAATTATTTTTAGTAAGTTAAGTTTTTAATAACCAATTTAATTTGAGCTCTAAATATGTCGGCATTCTTGCAGATCATGACCTTCGTGTAATATTGTTTACTGTAGTGTGTGTTTTGTTTTATTCTGAAATGCAACACGGCCGACTTGATGCTCTCTTCGCTTCTCCTGAATGCAATTAACTAGTTTTCAAAACTGACGACAGATGGATTTTGGAAAATAGGAAAATTATGTAGGAAAATTGACATTTCACTGGAAACTACTATTTTTCCGAAAAACTTTGGGTTCCAAGCTTCAAAATGACGGGCCATTTATTAAAATCAGTTCAGCCGTTTGCCGTAATTTCCATTACCATTCCGTATAGGCCAGTTTCTCTCTGACACTTTTCGAATTCACTGCGGGCTAAAGCAGGAAGATGTACTATCACCTTTACTTTTTAACTTCGCTCTAGAATATGCCATTAGGAAAGTTCAGGATAATAGACAGGGTTTGGAGTTGAATGGGTTACATCAGCTTCTTATCTATGCGGATGATGTGACTATGCTAGGGGAAAATCCACAAACGATTATGGAAAACACGGAAATTGTAGTTGAAGCAAGTAAAGGATAGGGTTGGAAGTAAATTCCGAAAAGTCTAAGTATATGATTGTGTCTCGTGACCAGAATATTGTACGAAATAGAACTATAAAAATAATAGATTTATCTTTCGAAGAGGTGGAAAACTTCAAATATCTTGGAGCAACAGTAACAAATATAAATGACAGTCGGGAGGAAATTAAACGCAGAATAATTATGGGAAATGCATGTTATTATTCGGTTGAGAAGCTTTTGTCATATAGTCTTCTGTCAAAAAATATGAAAGTTAGAATTTATAAAACAGTTATATTACCGGTTGTTCTGTATGGTTTTGAAACTTGGACTCTCACTTTGAGAGAGGAACAGAGATTAAGGGTGTTTGAGAATAAGGTTCTTAGGAAAATATTTGGGCCTAAGCGGGATGAAGTTACAGGAGAATGGAGAAAGTTACACAACACAGAGCTGCACGCTTTGTATTCTTCACCTGACATAATTAGGAACATAAAATCCAGACGTTTGAGATGGGCAGGACATGTAGCACGTATGGGTGAATTCAGAAATGCATATAGAGTGTTAATTTGGAGGCCGGAGGGAAAAAGACCTTTAGGGAGGCCGAGACGTAAACGGGAAGATAATATTAAAATGGATTTGAGGGAGGTGGGATATGATGGTAGAGACTGGATTAATCTTGCTGAGGATAGGGACCAATGGCGGGCTTATGTGAGGGCGGCAATGAACCTCCGGGTTCCTTAAAAGCCAGTAAGTAATAAGTATATATATATATATATATATATATATATATATATATATATATAAGTATAGAGAAATTTACCAGAGCTTAAAAGTATAAGGACACTGGCCTTTGTAATGTAACTGCTAGGAATGAAAGTGTCCTTTCGTTTTTTTTTTTCAGCGAAGATAGTAAATTTGAATTATTTTTCAACGTAATTTAGGCAAATGAAAGTGTGTATAATATGAATAATGGGCTATGTTCCTATCGCTTAGGTATAGTGTCGTAATACTGATTCACTTGAAACACTGGTTTTGTACATGCAAAATTTTTATCATTTTGATTTGTAATATAGGTTCGTAGCGATTGATAATGTAAGCTCTTGAATTGCTGTATTACTAAAAAAGTAACAAACAAACAATCTTAAAAAAATTGCGTAGTAATTTGAAAGGCTTCCGCTAGAATACAACACGTCTCAGGTCGTATATCACACTATTTAATATGTGCACCCCTATTTCATATTTGTAACTCTTCCTCTACATGTACACACCACTTCAAAAACGGTTAATGTAAACAAACATAAACAGAGAGATTGAACTTAGAACACAATGTGAAGTACAGGACATCATTTTATTTTTACTTCAATTTTTATTGTACCTGAGTTTTTGAATGTACTTCACTCCCACCCCTTCTAGTAATGAAGCTCAACCGTCCTCCACACAGATCCAAGACTGCATATACAGTCATAGTAGCCTTACGGTCATAGTAAAAAGTACGTTCCAAAAATATGTTCGCGTTTTACAGTGACGAAAGAGCTTTCAATATTGCATCATTTTCCATTTGCCTACGTCGTATCCCGGTTTGCCCCACCTGCTTCTATTCGCCTCTCTGTAAAGGCTAGTAGCTGGGCTGTCTTAGCTCTTTTCTGAGAACATAATTTCTGTTAGGAATTGGACGTCTACGTAATATTATACCCATACAATTGTTTAGAATAGCTTAAATAAAAGGGCCTCGTTAAATAATTGACTGTCACGTGATTTCCTCCCTTTCTACGACGCTGCGAAGTAACCACTTGGACGGACAGTAGATAGCATGTCTGAGTAATTTTATCTTTTCGGATCGGGCAGAAGTGAAGATTTAATTTACAGTACGTAAGGTGTCTTTTATAGAGTAGGTACTGAATTATTTCAACATGAGTTACTGATACGAAGTACGAACCTGGTTATTGGAATTAGGTGCAATAGCCTATAGTGCGATAATATGCACATTAGAACTGAAGCCTATATCGAAATGAACGGCCACCATTTTCAGAAATGTTTTTAAATATCCATATTATGATTATTTTTCAATTCAACTTCATTCTCTATATTGTACGCTAATGTCCTTTAGACAGTATAATATACACTGCATAACGAATACGTCCGCATGGAAAGCTCAGTTCGTGAGTAAACACACTTATTGTTAATACAGTACTGTATTTTGATTAAACAAAAACCTAATGAAAGTTATCAAACTCAAAATAATTGCGATATTTCCTAGTTTACGTAAATGGATGAAGTACTTTCTTTCCTCCCATACCTATAGTCCCGTCGCTCTAATTTCCGACAGCCAATCGCGTTGCAGGTGGGCTACATTTAAACGTGTGCGTCTTGTGATTCGCTTATGAAGAGGTTATTCATTTCTTAAGGCTCGATAAATACTTAATATAATCACCCGCCATTTTGGCTCTTTCGTTGGCGTTCACAGAAAGCACACGAAGACGTTATTTGCTACTCAGTTATTTGCTGAATTACAGTGTGTTTGATTTATTACCATAGGAGCTACGACATGATAATGTTTAATGGTGTGGCAAATAGATTCCTCGTATGGTAGCTCGGGAACGAAGGAACAAAAATGGCGAACGATACTACCTACCTAGACTTTATAGAGCCTTCACTTCCTAAGACGTATGCAAAGAGGCGGAGTCACGCCGGAAATAACAGCGTCGCGACTATAGTAAAGTGATTTGTTTGTATATTACGCCAGTATCATCGAACTCTATTCGTGGAAGGGGGTAGCAAACGGTGTTTCCAGTTCTTAATCGTTGATCCAAAGGTATAGCCAGGTTAATACAGGGACATCATTTTATTTTTACTTCAATTTTTATTGTACCTGAGTTTTGGAATGTACTTCACTCCCACCCCTTCTACTAGTAAACTTCCAACCGTTCACGACACAGAGCCGAGGGCGCGTAAGCAGTACTGAGTTACTGAGTATAGTACGTTTCAGAAATATGTTCGCGATTTCCAGTGACGAAAGAGCTTTCAATATTGAATCATATTTTCGTACGGGTACTGTCGTCCGTTTCCCTATGTCGCACCCCGGTTTCCCCCACCTGCTTCTGTTCGCCCCTTTGTAAAGTATAGTAGCTGGGCTATCTTAGCTCTTTTCTGAAAACATTAATTTCTGTTAGGAATTGGACGTCTACGTAATATTATTCAAGTGTTTAAAATAACTTAAATTAAAGGACCTCCTTAAGTAATTAACTGTCACGTGATTTCCCCCCCCTTTCTACAACCCTGCGAAAAAACCACTTGAACGGACAGTAGATAGCATTTCTGAATGATTTCATCTTTTCGGATCGAGCAGAAGTGAAGATTGAATTTACAGTACGTAAGGTACTCTTTTATAGAGTAGGTACAGAATTATTTCAACATGAGTTACTCGTACGAAGGACGAAACTGGTAATTGGAATTAGGTACAATAGTCTATAGTGCGATAATATGCACAAAAGAACTGAAGCCTGTATCGAAATGAACGGCCACCATTTTCAAAAATGTGTTTAAATATCCATATTATAATTATTTTTCAATTTAACTTCATTCTCTATATAGTACGCTAATGTGCTGTAGATAGTATAATATACACTGCATAATGAATACGTCAGCATGGAAAGTTCACTTCGTGAGTAAAAACGCTCATTGTTAATGCTGTACTATATTTTGATTCAACAAAAACCTAATGAAAATTATCAAACTCAAAATCGCGATATTTCCTAGTTTAGGTAAATGGATGAACTACTTTTCTTCCCTCCTATACCTAGTAAAGTGATTTGTTTTGTATATTACGCCAGTAACATCGAACTCCAGTCGTGGAAGGGGGTAGCAAACGGTGTTTCTGGTTCTTAATCGTTGATCCAAAGGTATAGCCAGGTTAATATTAGCAATGTTAGTAAAAATAAAATGATGTCCCTGTATCTAAACTGCAGGATTCTCACCGACTTCGCCTCCACATAACCTACTACTGATTTGCGCTCAGGTCCATTTTCCACCACTAGAGAGTCTTTCCTGTGCTCTGAATTAGCAGGGGAATCTCTCGCCTAGCTATCGCGATCTCCGGTGGATTTATTCTCTGAGGGCGTCCAGAAGAGTGTTGTCTGTGAATTCCCAGAGCAAGGGACTGCTGGTGACCGATACGTGGAATCCTTTCACAGGCAGCTTCTTGGAACGCACTGCTAGAAGGAAATTTGCTCACTCGGGACTTCTCACGTGCTATTGAGCCAACGCACAGTGCTGCTGTGTGCAGGGTTGCCAGATGATTCCAGACCAATGTCGGCAACTATACACCAACAAGACGCCAGAACTTAGCCAATTATCTCTGAAGTTGATAGTGAAAGGAGGAATAAACTAAAAAAAAAAAAACCTTACAGTGTAATCACAGTTTACAATATACAGTCACGAAACTTGGGATGATTTTTTGCATTTCTCGCGATAGTTGCTAGCCGCTTGGAGCGCTGTGAGCACTAGGAACAATACACTGTGTCACTGCCATCGTGATCTAATACAGGCCATGTGACTCGCATAACCCGATCACGAAGTGCAGCGTTTTAATCATATAAATTAATTGGAATGCATAAAGAGTAACATATATTTCTCTAAAATGTAGTGTAATTGCATTAATAAAATTTAAAACAATGATTAGGAGCCTCTTCAGACATAATTCCTTGCGAGTTAAGGTGTAATATTATTTTTGTGTGAAAATTACGTTGTTCGTATGTGTAATGCCTGCCTCTATTTCGTTTAAATATTGCGAAATTCTTGTACATTCATTTATGCACGATTCAGTAATTTTCAGTTGTACAGCACGGATATTTAGATATGTTGAAATTATAGGTTATGTTTACTGTACCAGTTGCCCCTTTCTGTCTAATTTTAGTGGTTTCCAATGCCCTGCCACTAAATATATATGTTATGTAATATGAAAATTATAGGTTATGTTAACTGTACCAGTTGCCCCTTTCTGTCTAATTTTAGTGGTTTCCAATACCCTGCCACTAAATATGTATGTTATGTCATATGAAAATTATAGGTTATGTTTACTGTACCAGTTGCCCCTTTCTGTCTAATTTTAGTGGTTTCCAATGCCCTGCCACTAAATATGTATCTTATGTCATATGAAAATTATAGGTTATGTTTACTGTACCAGTTGCCCCTTTCTGTCTAATTTTAGTGGTTTCCAATGCCCTGCCACTAAATATGTATGTTATGTCATATGAAAATTATAGGTTATGTTTACTGTACCAGTTGCCCCTTTCTGTCTAATTTTAGTGGTATCCAATGCCCTGCCACTAAATATGTATGTTATGTCATATGAAAATTATAGGTTATGTTTACTATATTTAACTTATATTCCTATATTCGCAATTATATATTATAATTAAACATAATGTCATGTATGACACCCGTCACATTCTATTTGTCTGCATTTTAATACTACAATTGACTACTGAAATACTGTATTTATATACTACTTAAGAGACGAAGTAACACAATCGTACGTACACTAATTTCATAGGAGTGGTATGGTAAATTTTCTGTTTACAATTAAGGAAGGTAGATGTGCTAAATTAAAATCATAATATAAATTCGTTTTTCTTGAACCTCAAAATAGCTTCCATTCTAAACTTAAAATGTTGATGGGAACAGATTATGTTGACAAGTAAAATTCTCTTCTATTTATATTTTAAAATAACAGTTTTGTAATTATTTCTGCAACGTATTATGCAACAAGAAGTAAACGGAACTTTTGGACACATTACACTAAATAAAACTTAGCAATAAAGTTATAATGTTTCACTGAGCTCCATACACTGAAATAGAAAACCCGAACATACATTACGGCCTGATCTAGATCGAAAAGGCATTGACTGTGCCGTATTTCGCATTTTTGTGAAAAGCTATGTAAACTGTGAAATGTTCGTTATCGGTTGTAATAAATGTAAATGGCTAAAATACAATAATTTGAATAATAATATGGGACAAGAAGACGTTTGTAGTACTATAAATTGTAAGAAAAATAGATTAGTGTTATCCTTCTTCCGAAAGATCCAGGAAGGTGAGTTTATAGAATATAATATACATTTTATGAAAATAATAAATAAAACTTATGTATTTCATAAGGAATACAGTCCGAGCATGGTTGAGTTATTGCAGTACCCATACTGTAGCCCAATGTTGGGCATTCCTGTGGCATTGTCGCAGTGATGTCAGACCTCAGCGAAGTATCAAACTTACCCCCTACCTTCCCCTTCCCCCACTCCATGAAAATACTGCACGTGTACGTGCCGGATTATACTGGGTATTCAGTTCAAAATGTGTCATGGCTCGCTGTATGCCGTCATGTGGCTAGCCGATGAGCCTAGAGAATTCAATCTTCCTACACTTCCGCAGAGGTGTATAACCTAAGAGGCAGAGAAGTTGCCTAGCAAGTACGGCGTTCATTCTGAAGAGTACGTGCCGATACGTACGGTAACGCCGGTAGTGGCAGGAATGTGAACTGTTTGGAAATACGTACTGTCGGGATATGGGGAGAGGGTTAAGACGATTACTTACGTATTTGTTGACATTAACTTCGACGGTCAACATGGACACGGAGCATTTGATTTGTGTTGTGGAATGTTACCGTACGCAACCGATGATAACAAATACCCTGCGTACGACTTGCCGGCGCAAAACACAGTTAGAAAGAGGTTATGGTAGCACACAGACCGTACAGACCGCCATATGTTGCTACGACGTTCAAGTTATACCGTACACGTTTTCAAGTTCAGATTGAAGAACGCCTTAAATAATAGGCAACTTCTCTAACATATAAGCTGAAACTCACTTCAAATCGGTGACCCAACAACAGTGACGTCATGACACACTTTGAAATGAACACTCAGTAGTGGACTGCTGTACTTCGGAGCTTCATTAGTAATACAATGTCTTTCGCAGAATCATATGAATCGAGAGGATATCACACTTACAAGAAAGGCGGTTCTTTCATTTCTCATGTTCAGGATCATTTACAAATATTCAGGACGCGAACTTAAATATGTACATTCTTAAAATAGATCACCTGTTATACGAGTTCAAAGAACACAGATTCAGTGATTTTCAAAGAATGGAGAAAGATTTCAATATTTTTGCCACTCCTTTTCATGTTTAAATTGAAAATGTTATCCCAGAATTGCTGTTAGAGGTACTGGATTTGCAGAATGATGGCTTCATGAAAGCAGAATGTGAAGATCTACTGGAGGCTAAAATTTTTTAAAAGATGTCCAGTACTACATATCCACTGCTTAGACAGTTTGTTTCAAAAATAATGAGTACCGTCATTTCCCATAAGTATGGTCCTGGAACATAATAATTGTCCACGATACAACTATTCAAATTTTGTACTCCATAACGTAGTACCTCGTTTATCTATATTCTTGCTGTACTGTAGTTTGAATTCAAGTCACTGCAACTATCTACGAACAGTCTATGTTACTTCTACAATGATCTTTGAATGGTTGTATCGTGGTCCATAGTTGTTTTCCAGGACCATTGTTATGGGAAATGACGGTATGTATTCATCAACCTACCAGTGCGAACAGCTGTTTTCTAAAATGAAATTTATAAAGTCCAGCCACAGATCCCGCTTAAGCGATGCTCATCTCCTTGCGCAACTGAAAATAGCATGAAATTGCTTTGAAAAATGATTAATTAAATATCACGTGAATGGATTATTCTAATTACATAATATGGTAAGTAGGAGTGCAGTGGCGCAACTGTCTGTAAATCCGTCACTGCACTGTAAAGTGCAACCCCTCCCTGTCGTGTTTGTGCACTATAAATTTTCCATGCCTCCGGTGTGGTGATGATCATTATGATGATGATGATGATGATGATTATTATTATTATTATTATTATTATTATTATTATTATTATTATTATTACAGACAGTTAAGAAAAGAATGCGCCGCGCAGTTAATAAATCCATCTGTCGTGTTTATGCATTATAAATTTTCCATGACTCAGATGTAATGATGAAATGTTGATGACATTAACGTATTATTATGCCTATTAACCTACATCGCTATTCTAATTATCATTATTATGATTGGTTACTTACCGACGCTATCTGAACTTCGTGATTATCTAGTTTGATGAAATTGGCGATGTGGATATGAGGCCTATGATTCCGCATAGGATTATTTTTCATTCTCTTTACTATTGGGGAATAGTACATTGTGCAACGAGCGTCTTAATTACTATTATAGGCAAGTTCCATACGACTTTTTATGCTCGACCATATTTATAACTTGAAATTGTTCATACGTATTCATATTATTTTTATCTGACTGGGGAGCGGAAGTAACCTTGTGCAATACCTCGTAAATTGTGAGATGTGCGCAGACGCGAAAGTATTGATTTTTTCCGAGGAACAAATGTCATTGACTTTGATATAATCTAGAGAGTAAAATAAACATTAATCTTGATATAACCTGGAAAATTATTTATATTGAAAAACGAGATGACAAATTGAATTTATTTGAATATTATTTACAATTAACGCTAATTATTATAGTAACAGAACATAACCTTCTGCGACAGTATTGGATTTCCAGCCTCCGTGACGTTTCGTTAGTTTTCTTTCGATTGCATATCCGAGAATAATCGATACTTGTGCTTTCATATTGCTACAATGGTGCTTTCTGATTGGTGGAAAACCTGAAATTTAATGAATAGGTGTACTTTAATGAGGTCCATTAAAGGGCTGCTACCAGGTGTATAGTTACTACATTCCGGCATGGTCGAGCATAAAATCTTTAGAAAAACCGAAACCGGGTAATGGGCAGAAGTAGGATTCGAACCCATTACGTATTGGAGCATCAGACACTAAACCTTGCCGCTACTCCTATACCATGCCGGTGTATTTTACTATGATTTCCCAATCAATGCATCATGGAATTCGATAAAGAAGAATACCGGAAAGTTTTCCTTAATTGACATTCATTTTAAAAAGTGAGCGCTTCAAAAGTAGTTACAGATTGTAATGTCCTAATTTACTCTAATCGCATTCGGTTTATAATTGATCATCTCTTCCTCGGGGGTCACACGAACGAATTCATTACTGTTTGTAATGTTGTTTCCAAGAATTCGAAGTTTTCTTCAAGTAGGCCTACGATATAGCTTTTACATGCTAAGAAACTTCTCGGGATGATTTTTTGCTTCATAGTGAATAAGCACTAAGAAATGCAAATATAAATGAATCGATCAACATTCAGTATTCCCAACGTAACACACATAACAATTTCCTTCTTCTTACCGCTTAAGCGCGACATTCATTTTACTGCTTTAGGCTTTTAACATATTATTTTTAGAGACGTTTAACATAGTAATAATTATAAATTGGAAACTTACCACTGCAATTTCACCTATATTGCAATGTTAATTATTGTTTTTAAATATTTGCAAAAATTAAGTAAAGTCTACTACTCCACGAGACTTATTGCATTCCTGATACAAGTAACATTAAGGAAGCCGTGAAAAAATCAACGAGATTCCAGATGCCGATGTTATTACTGCAATATGTTATATAAATAATTTTGTTAAAATATTAAAATGAAAAATAAATCATTACATAACCTTACTGTTTGTTTAAGTTCGCATTTATAGACTGGGGGGGGGGGGGGGAAGACAGACGTATATCAACTACGTTTCGCTTTTTCAATCTTTTCCTCGACCATGAAAACGTCAACATACCGCTCTTGTAACGTATATTATTATTGTGCGAGATCGTGCGTATTTGCTTGTTTTCCGCACAGAACCAATACACGGTAAGTGTGAAATACCACATTCAGTATTCCCAACGTAACACACATAACAATTTCCTTCTTCTTACCGCTTAAGCGCGACATTCATTTTACTGCTTTAGGCTTTTAACATATTATTTTTAGAGACGTTTAACATAGTAATAATTATAAATTGGAAACTTACCACTGCAATTTCACCTAAATTGCACTGTTAATTATTGTTTTTAAATATTTGCAAAAATTAAGTAAAGTCTACAACACCACAAAAGTTACTGCATTTGTAATGCAAGTAACATTAAGGAAGCTGTGAAAAAATCAACAAGATTCCAGATGCCGATGTTATTACTGCAATATGTTATATAAATAATATTGTTAAAATATTAAAATGAAAAATAAATCATTACATAAGCTTACCGTTTGTTTTAAGTTCGCATTTATAGACTGGGGAAAAAAAAGACACACGTATATCACGGCCTGCTGGAATATAGTAAACATAGAAAACATTTTATAGCAACAATGTTGAAGATATATATTTTTGTTTTTAAAAGTTGCCGTCATTGAACATAAACCAAGACGGAGATTTCATTGCAACTAATTAGATATTCCTCTTTCAGGTATGTAAGAAACGATCTTCGCACAAAATAATGTACGATACGCGAGCGGTATGTTTTCTTTAAATTCTCGGAAATTAAAAAAAGCTCAACTACGTTTCGCTTTTTCAATCTTTTCCTCGAACATGAAACCATCAACATACCGCTCTTGTAACGCATATTACTATTTCATTGAAACGTATAGTTTAAATGTAGATTTATCATTCTGCAGAAGAAGGGATTCAGTCACGAATTTGTATACAGTGATTTAAAGCTTGCAAACTACTAGTCCTTGCAAAAAAGTCGTGAGTCAGTGATTCGTACCGTATCTACTCTGAAGGGATGCACCAATGATGAAATAGAACTGATATACTGATATTTCCGTCTTTAATTGTTCGTTTTGCACTTTTAAATCTCTTTTTGTATGGAGGAGGGACCCGAAGGCTTTCACTGCAAGTCAGAAGCTTATTGTGCTTACCACTCCTATTCTGTGAATGATTGGGTAGCCGAACATCCGCGCTCTTGTACAAGTACAGCACGCCACACCGTGAACTTAACCAGGGCTGTTGTATAGATGTGATGATGGCGAAATGAGTTCGAGGTCCAACGCCGAAAGTTTCCCAGCAATTCTGCTTCAATTGGTTGAGGAAAAACCCCGAACCTGGTAACTTGTAAGCTAAACGATTTTTTACGGGCGCAGTCAAATTGAATTTATAATTGTGATTGAGTTTAATAATTTAATTTAATTTAGGTATGACTATCATTACTATTATTATTATTATTGTTATTATTATTGTTATTATTATTATTATTATTATAATTATTATTACATAATTATTTTATTGGTGTTGTGAAGATAAAAAGAATTGTCATTGTATTATATTAATTATGTATTATATTGTCTGGTATTGTAGTATTGTATTGTTTTGTATTGTATTAATTATGTTATATTCATACCATTGTAGTAATTTTCTACCATACTGGTTGAGTGGAAGAGAAGGTCGAATGGCCTTAACTCTGCCAGTTAAAGTAAACCATTTATATTATTATTATTATTATTATTATTACTTGTCCCAACCAGGATTTGAACCCGGGCCCGCTCGTTTCATGATCAGATGTGCTAACCACTACTCCACAGCTCATCTTACCGTTTATAGTATTTGAAGCTGTTCACTTGCTCTACTACCTCATTTGTAATTCGCAAGTTTACCTTCTTTATTTTTATTCTTGTGACCATTGTCTTTGTCCACGCCTGTGGAGTAACGGTTAGCGAGTCTGGCCGCGAAACCAGGTGGCCCGGGTTCGATTCCCGGTCGGGGCAAGTTACCTGCTTGAGGTTTTTTCCGGGGTTTTCCCTCAAACCAATATGAGCAAATATTGGATAACTTTAGGTGCTGGACTCCGGAGTCATTTCACCTGCATTATCACCTTCACCTCATTCAGACGCTAAATAACCTAAGCTGTTGATAAAGCGTCGTAAAATAACCTACAAAAAAAAGAACATTGCCTTCGTCTTATTTGCATCTATCTTCATTCCATATTGTTCACAGCTGATATTTAGTTCCAGTAGCACATTTTCCTCTAGTATCATCTCAAGATAATAGATTAGCATTAAGCTCCAAAACTGTAGGAATTTTTAAAATGGAAGTAGAGACAGTAAGAAGAATAACATAAATTTAAAGTTAATTGGATATGGCAACAGAAGATAAAGACTGGGATATTCTGTGATTTAGAGACTGCCAAACGACGTAAGGAAGAATAAAGGCGAAGTCTTTCAAACCCAAGTAAAACTTAAAATTACTCCCATGATTAGTGGTAGGCTTAATATACATAAAAAGAAAAAGAAAAAGTGTGTCAGTCGATTTACTAGTTATTGGTCAGTCTGTGAGCCATAGAAAGACAACTGTTTGTAGAGACGGAATTCTACCAGAAGTAATTCATATACATATTTCAAGCCAACGCAACGTCTATGAATCGATTTTGTGAAATGGTGAAATATTAACCAATATTTCAAAGTTAAGAATGCCACTGTTACTCATAGTTCACAAACAGTTAATAAGAATGCTGGTAAATTAGCGTGACCTACGAATATGCATAAGTCAACGTGAAATGTTGATGTTATTGCTTTGGCCTAGTAAGAGGATCTCATTTTGATTACCGTATCATCACATGAAATTATTTTTGGCTGTAGGTTACGATCATCGATAAGCCGTTGTGAAATGTTGCAATTATTACTGTTACAAATGTACTTACTGCTGGTGTCTCTACTGCGCAGAATCAATGATTCTGCGCCAGCCACACCAACAGCCCCATTTCCAGCGCTGGTGGGGGTAAAGGGGCTCTGTATATGTGTAATGTGGAGCGAGGCAGTATTGGACTGAAGGGTGAAGAGGGGAAGTTTGTAGAGATATAGTAGAGGAGGGGATATTTCTAAAGAGGGGTGGATTTTGTAGGGGAAGAAATCCGCAACGCAAAGTTTGGTCGGCGGCAATTCGCCCTCAGTCACTTGTTCGAAGTGGTTCGTGTTGCCGTTGGTCGCGCGTCTACTATCGGGACTTCGTTACGACTGGAGACCCTGATCGTTCGTAGTACAGGCAGGTGTTTTTTATGTTCCGTATCTTTTCGCTTCGTGATCTTCAACTCCATTCCGTATTCTTTTCCATATTAAAGTGTCATTCAATGTTGGGAACTGCAGAAGTGTTTGAACTAATTCTGTAATGAATTCGGAATGTATTTTATGCAACTGCATAAACTTAGAAAAATAAAATATACCGGTATGAACTACATAAAAGGGAAATGATGTAACATTTAAATTATAGAAAAAAATAAGTGAACATCGCAACGTTCTATTCACTACATTCGCGGTGTTACAGGACTACATTAATTAGTCATCATTTATCATCAATTAATCATAATCATCAATGATTGCATTGACAGTACTTCCGAACCTTGATGCATATTAAAGTTTTAAGTGTTCTGGAGAGTGTATATATGTTTGGTAGTACAGTTGCTGTTTTATATAGCTTCCGTGTAAAGTTTACCGTGATATTCGATACAATATTCGTGTTTCGTTAATCTTTTTCTTGTACTGTTTAGAACTATAGTGCGTGCTTCACGGATGTGAAGTAGTTCCTGGAATAAACTGCAAGTGAACAAGTATTTAATCTGTACTATTCTGAATCCGCAATCTGTATTGGAAAAAAAAGTGTTAACCGATTATAGAAATCGTTACGTCACAGGAAATAACTTCTCTCGGAATAACGTACAGTTGTTTTCGCGGTTAATAACTTTTCGTGTGTGGAAGCTTAAAAAATAATACGAACAATAATCTCGGCTGACGAAGTGATTGGAGCTGCAAGTGCTTCGGATTGCAAATAACTACAATCAACGTGACAGTGTAGTGGAACGAGTAGATGTTTCTAGTGATTTCTTGTGATTTTTAATCGAGTGTGACAGTGTTCGTTACAGTGAATTTAAGTGAAATAAATTTCACTTTTAAAGAAAATGCATATGATAAATATAAGTGGAAATATGTTTTATCTCAGGTGTGTTAATTACAGGAACGGAAGAAAAACGTTTATATCAAAAATGAAGAAAACGCAACAGAATTCGGTGAGCGGAACATTTGCGAAGTTTTCTGGGAATGCTTCTGTCTTCAGCATCGTTTTTCTCTTCTTGGCATTGAAGACTTCGCAGGCGAGAATTCTTGTTCCTGAACAACAAGGTAAGATTTGCATGGCAAAAAATTTGTTTCAATTTAGTTGTAATTTTTGACGTGTTGGTGAAGTTGTAGTGTAATATGCGACAGAGAAAAGGATCTGAAAAAATGATTAAATCGGCCATGTAATGCGAGAGTCTATCTCCATGACGGTGTATAACAAATTTCTCGTCCATTTTCTGTCTTAGAGTGAACGCTTGAATTGAGAGGTTTCAAAGTATTTACTGCGATATAGTGCCGCGTATGACTACAAATCTAGTGGACTGCGATTTGATTTCCGATACAAACAAAGCTTATCCTCTTTGAATAGCAACTGTAGGCCTATGTTCTTGCCTTGTACTGTGATAAAAGTAGTCTTTCTCCATGGTAGAGGGACACAATAGCCTATTATATTTAGAGCACGATTTATTCAGGTTCATATTCAATTGTAGGGTAAGGAGGACTGTGATTTTAAGATTTTCATATTTAAATATGCTTCAACTATGAGATAGACCTTATAACAAAAATAGGATAACTTTAAATAGGTTTTTTTATTGAGATGAAAATATTATTATGTAATTGGAAGATAAATAATAAATTAATCATTTAAAGGGAATGTAGGGCAGAAAAAAATGCAAAATTAAAGAAATAGAACGATTGATACACGATAATCTTGTTGAAAATATACCATTAAATGGTACCGTGAATTCTACATTTACTTGCTTTTCAATAATTTCACAAAAGACATTTGTAAATTGTATAATAAGCATGATCGTCTTCAGTAACTGAATAGTATTGTCACGTCATAGTGATGAAATTTCTGTAAGTTTAATGCGATATATGTTTCTTATGGACTCCATACACACATGTACTAAAGTCACATAAATTCCTCTGTTAGGTTATATATTTTGTGAGAAATAGTAGCCTAATAATCATTGATGTTATGATTTATGTAAAATGTTTACCTTAGAACACGCGCTTAAGTTTTGTGAGATAAAGTGACGTAGAAATCTCTGCTTTCTTGACCGTCGTTCTAGGAGAATGCGTTTGTGACGCGTTTAATCGCAAGGAAAGAATCCTCGGCACTGGTGTTGAGGCGAAGGATTGAACCGCAGAGTCGTCGTGAAAGTTACGGCATAGGGAAATGGAAATTAAAATCTCTAATGATTTTGAGCTATAGATCTAATACAGTACATTGAAATTATTATATTCACTTAAAACAACGAATGATGACAACTTAGATTGTAAATTAAGGTACAATATTTAAATAAAGTAAGATAATATTATCTTTAAAATATTACAAGCTTTACGTCAAAATTAAAAGTTTTTTTTTAAGTAACTGTCTTGTAATCGTACATAACGGTAACGAACAAGATTTGAAACCATTGACACTTAATACTTGAAGAAGGAGGTTAGGAAATCATAAACTGCTGATATTTAATATTTGATGAAATTATTTAAAATAAACATTGCTACGAATGAAATATTTGTAAATCTCAGACACAAAAATTAAAAAAAATTACTGGACGATAACGAAACATTGACGGCACGATAAACATAGTCTATATAAGAATGTGAAGTCACCTGTACGTTATTAGAAAAAATCTGAAAGCACAATATTAAACGGGAAACACTTTCTTGAAGTAAAACATTACGAAGTGTTCAAATTAAGGGAATAATATATTAATATCATTTTGAAATTATCACAATGTTGATACAGTATTCAAAAATAATTACAAAGTTACTTATAAGAAAGTATTGGTAAATATTCATAAAATTTATGTATAAATATAATATTTTTTAAAACTTTGTGGTCGATGGATAGCTTACAGACTTCTCATTCCCAAGTCAAGGCTGAAATTCTAGGAAAATAAATTTAAGGGGCCATATTCATAGACATTCTTAGCGCGGGCTTCCGGTGGATGATTAGCGAACTAACGTTTTTCGTATTCTTAAACCAGTGTTTGCGATATGATATGATGTGAATCCTGTACAAGTAATCACTCGATAGCCGGGGCTAGCGAAATGTCTATGCATAGCACCCAAGATGTTTGGTGAAAAAGGTGGTATACAGCTTTTTATGCGTTTTTCTCGATTTATAAAAAAAATAATTATGAATTCACCTTGTCATACGTTCATTAGATAGCTTTTTGTATTTCCAACACTATTCGCTTGTCCTCTGCCATATTGAGGTATCTTATCTGACCGGATATTTCAGCTGAAGAAACGTTGAAATAAAAAAAACAACTTTTATTCAAATTCATGAATTTTTATTTCTACGTTAGAACTTACAAAATTCTAGAATGTAATGGATAAATTATCTAATTTTGTTTCTAATTTTGGGCACTGCAATATAAGATGAAGTCATAACATGGTCATCAGAAATGAGATTTTTACTGGTAGTTACGAAATACATGTTGTTAGAATAAAGAAAAACTAAGCACTTGGAGAATAAATACATATTCTTAACTTCAATGAGAAAATTAAGAAGTACACTAACAACTGTGAATATGATTTAATTGCTCTTTCAGATTAAAATATTGCTAGAATCACGATCAATGGGAATGTAAGAATCTGGTGGAATGAGAAGGAATGGTTTTTGTTGAAGTGATCGGAAAAGAAAGATATTGCTAAATATTTATTTGTAGACGATGACTAATATATTATTCATTGATCGATTCGCAAATTAACGGGTTCATCCTTGTGGGGCCCTGACATACTTCAGAAGTAGTTTTCGCTGCCTAACATTAGACATACACACTAAAGTCGGGATTCCCGTGATGTGAGGTTAGCGCGACCTAATAATGTGTTATCCAAAGTATCATAAAATGGATCTATTACAAAACATTAGGTAGGCCTACAAAATGAAACGTTGCTGAGTTAATAGGAACTTACTAACACCAGAATGGAAATAAATTACGAAGTAATTAGCTTAGGCGCGATTCTGTAATGTTCTGCATAGTATATAATCTCTTGTGTACTATATTTTACCATGACCTGGAATTGGCAAGTCATAATGAATTAGTGGTTTAACATTTGTCTCGAAGGCTTTCTAATTTACTGATAAAATTAAGCACAATTCAATTTTATAACAGACTTGTCTTGCTCTTGTACTTGCGATTTTAATAAAACTTGAACATCATTTGATACAACTTCACGAATCATAGTATTTATAAATATCAATAATAACAATCAAGGTTTTATTTCATATACCGTCTATGCTTATCCTTTCAACAAATTTATTGGTTTATCAATACTTTGTTACATATATATTTTGAATTTGAACGTTTTCGGCTCTATTGAGCCATCATCAGAACCATTTGTGTCCATATGCATGATAAAGGTACACATATAATGCAATACAAATAAACCCAAATAATATCAAATATCATGATTCTTAAAACATTAAATATACGGCGATATTACATTACTAGGCCTATATAAAACTGGCTATATGAGCCATATTCAGGTGTTAAAATTGTTGGTGTTAAAATATTACATGATAAGCTTTAAAATTATAAAAAAATTGTAGTTATCGAGTTGATGTCTATGTGGAATTCCAAATCTGATGGTGGCTAGATGCGACAAAAATTTAAGTATTGCGGAGGTGTCCTTGTGGTCGCTGAGAGTAGGAGGCAAATAAATATGTTGAAAAATGGAGAAAGTATAAATATCTTTAATTTTCATTGCATAGTACCCTATACTACTACATCACACGTACGTTATTCAGTTCACAGCACAATAACGTAAGCCGTTATTCAAGGTATTGTTATATTTTCAGTAGGCCTACTTATTCGCATGAAAATAAAGTTTCAATAGAATTGATACGGACAGGTGATAATTTAAGAAAACAATCATTCATGAAAATATAGCTTTCGTTAGCATAAAGGATGGAAAAATAGAGGAAGAGCAACTTATATGCGACAAGAACATAGTACGTAGAGGATACAAGTTCATAACTATTACTAGCAGCAGAAAGTTTTACTAATCTATATATATAATTTGAACTGGTAATTGAAATTACGGGAAAACGGCTGAACGATTTGAATAAATGACCCCTCATTTTGAAGCTTGGAACTCAAAGTTTTTCAGAAAAATAGTAGTTTTCAGTGAAATGACAATTTTTCAACATAATTTTCCTATTTTACAAAATCCATCTGTCGTCAGTTTTGAGAACTAGCTAATTGCTTTTCAGAATAAAACAAAACACCCACTACAGTAAACAATATTACACGAAGGTCATGATCTGCAAGAATGCTGACATATTTAGAGCTCAAATTAAATTGGTTATTAAAAATTTAACTTACTAAAAATAATTTACAGGTTCGATTCTGTGGTGTGTAATTTTCTGGGTACAGCTGTGTATTGGATGTTAAAAACTATACAAAACTTGAGGTGGTTTGATGACATTATTACCATTAGAAATAAAATATTATTGTAGTTAATGCCATGATGCGACTATTTTACATTAATTATACATATTAATGCTATATTGATGATATGAAAGTGAAACGTTTTGGGGTTATATAAGTAGATGTAGAGACTAACTTAAATTAGATTTTGATTTCTATATTTTACTGAGTGGCGGCTATATAGTATATGTTACTGAAAGCTATAAAACTTACGTAAGATAATAATATTATTAAAAATCAAATATTTTTATAGTTATTAATCAAGTGGGGTTTGGTATTTCTCATATTTTTAATAGCGGTGTGGTGTAGATATTTATATGCATGGTTCCCTTCAGTATTGGCTCGAGAGAGAGTATCTTTCATTATTATGGAAGCAAATAACTTTCCGAATGTCTGGTATTCTTCATGGAAAATAAATCTGAAAAATGTTTATTTGAACGTCTAATGAACTTAGTTTGCAGCATTTGCTGCACAAGTCACTAGTTTACTAGAAATTGGTTAAGAGACAGTTAGTTGCGTTAGTGAATTGATGTTTCAATTCGTGAAACTTGTTTATTTTACTACAGCTTTATTATACTTCGAGAATAAGATAGTATGTTTTTTACTTAACCCAAACAACGTGCAAGAGAGAGTTCACAGGCATCTCTGGCGAATGGGCACTTGTTTACGAGTAGTTTGCCGTCAGTCATCATGTCCGTGGGCACATAGCAATGTCAGCAAGACTTGTTAATACAGAAAAAGCAGATTGATAATGAATACATAAGTAGTGCAATATTATGAAATAGGAGGATCGCAATAAAACACGTTCCAATACCGTATTTGTAGTTTAACAATTTTCATTTGGAATAGCAAGGTGTGAAAAATATGGTCTTATCGTTTGATTAGCAGTGCATTGTAGATGTATTTTATGTCAATATTATTGTGCCTTCTCCAATCAAATTGTATTTTGATTTAAAAGAGTATTTTGAAATTCATTTTAAGCTTTGTTTCGGATAAGTCGTGTACCTATTGGTACAAATAATTTTCGTCAAATGACTTGTAATATACAAATTCAATTTACAAACGTTTTTGCAATTAAACATTTTAGAAAATTAAAATATTAAATCATAATAACTAAAATTTTGTATTGAATACTTTTTATAACATACGGTTATTCTTAAAATACTTTCTGTACGTAATGTCCAAGCAATCATGTACTTAAAATATTAAATGGTAAAACTGTAGCCAATCATGACGGCCTCTTTTTGCTTTTTTCTTAAAAAAAATGGCTGTATTTTAAGATTTTTTGGAAACAAAAATTACTGTAAAATGGCGGAAAACACAATTTAAATAACTAGAACCTCATGAAATATTAGGCCTATAATTTGCAAATTAAAAAAATGGCTAAAATGGATAATTTGTGCCTTCTCCAATAAAATTGTTTCCGATAAGTCGTGATGTGTAATATTTTTGTTCAATGTGCCTATTGGTACAAATAATTTTCGTCAAATCACTTAATATTATACAAATTCAATTTAACAAACGTTTTCGCTATTAAAAATTTTATAAAATTAAAATATTAAACCATAATAACCAACATTTTGTATTGAATACTTTTTATAACATATGGTTATTCGTAAAATACTTTCTGTAGGTAATGACCAAGCATGCCATGTACTTAAAATATTAAATGGTAAAACTGTAGCGCGTCATGATGGCCTCTTTTTTTTTTTTTTTTTTTTTTTTAATGGTTGTATTTTACGATTTTCCGAAACGAAAATTACTGGAAAATGGCGAGAAACATAATTTACATATCTAAAACCTCGTGAAATATTACGCCTACAAATCCCAAATTTCAAAAATGGCTAAAAATGGACAATTTTAAAGAAAAAAATACGAAATGACTTAATTTTAACAAACGTGGCACAATTATACATATATCTATGTATCCATCTAACAAAAAGCGTATGTACAAGGCAATACTAGAAGTCTGAACAAACCAAACCTAACCTGTCACTGATTCTCGAGCTTACAAAAACTCGTTTTCTATCTACTGTATCTACCCATCTACCAAAAAACGTACATGAAAGGCACACCAGAAGCCTGAACACACCAAATCTAACCCATCACTAATCCTCGATCTTACGAAAACATGCTTATTTTACAGTTCCACAATTTGCACATACTGTACACATTTACCGGGCAAGTCGGCCTGACTAGCGTAGTCAGTATAGCGCTGGTCTTCTGTGCTCGAGGTTACGGGTTAGATCTCGGCCCAGTTCGATGGCATTTAAGTGTGTTTAAATGGGACAGACTGACGTCAGATTTACTGGCATGTAAAATAACTCCCGCGGGACAAAATTCCGACACACCGGCGACGCTGATATAACCTCTGCAGTTGCGAGCGTCGTTAAATAAACTATAATTTAACTTTTTTATCAGACAATATGCCGTGTCTCAACAGAAAATGATCGAAGTTCAATACTCAACAATAGCTCATTGAAAATATCAAAATCGTCCACTCTTTACATATTCACAATCTGACGTTAAAATTAGTGCCTATTAAGCAATTATTGGACATCGAAAAATAGACTGGGAAGAAGCATAATCATCCTTTGACAACCGTCGCACAAACCATGTCAACACAAAACGGGTAAAAAAAAAAAATGAAATGAACATGAAGACTTTTTATTGCTTGACCGCCATATCTTAATGTTAGTTTGAGAGCATTTAACTTCGAAAATGTATTTTTATTTTTCATCGGCGTTGTCATGATGGAAAACATAATTATCTATTAAATAAATACATACAATGAAACTTGTGTAATTCGAATGTTTTTAATTCGAATTATTCTTTATTTCGAAGTTTTCCTTTGTCCCCTTGAATTTCCTATGGAAACAGTGCATAAATATCGTCTTTTATTCGAAAATAATTTTGTTTAATTCGAAGAAAAAAAAATCTAGAATGGACATGAGTTTTACAGTGAAATGTGGCAAAGGCGGAACGAGCCAGTACTGTAACAAATTGACCTGATCATAGGGGTTGGAGGCTGGAACCGGGAATGCATTGTATCTCCTTTTCGGAGAAAGTGGTCCCAGTGCTGGTTGACATCCCTTGGAGTGTCATTCACCTCGAAAGTACAGTTACCGTACTCAGTTAAAACGGTCACTGTGCATTGCTTTTCACAAACTTCGAAACCCCGATCTTTCACTTCCGAGAGCTAAAAAGATTCATTCAGGGACACCAAAATGTGCATGGTTCTCTGTTTGATGCATTAAATAAACTGGAGTACTTTACAGTAACCCAGCAAATCAATAAAAAGAAGCAGACTAAAATCACATCCTACTTAACAAAGGCCTAGTAAGGTATGTTTTTTAACTACTGTATGTGTTGTGCATAAATGTTTACTAATTACTGTACCGCACTGTATTTATGTAATAGGCCTATCATTATACAGCACTATATTTTCTTGTATTATAATACCCTGTTGTCTTGAAATGTTATAGTAATACATAGTACATACAGTACACCTGTAGTTTGCCTTCTGCAGTACCATTTTTTTAATTCGAATTTTTCCATAATTCGAATTTTTTCTTATGCCCTTCAGATTCGAATTACACAAGTTTCACTGTATTATATTTGATGATTACGTCACTATTGCCTGTACAGTTGTTTCCCAGGCCACCCAAACGTACTGTTGTATAATAGAGAGACTAATATGATCCATTTTCTTAAAAATCAATATATACTCGTAATTTTCCAGCGTGTGAGAGTTTCTCTATACAGCATTCTTTCTTATAATGATAACCATTGTGTGTGTGTTTTCTTTAATAATTATTTTTAATAATCTTGAGAATAACTAAATATGAATGTTTTATTTTAATAAACGGGTCATTCCATATCAAATCAGCAAGGCGCTCAACCCGACCGACTCATATGTCCTGTGCTTTTCGTTTTCTGTCAGTGGCGTTTCAAACATAAAAAAAGAATCATATTTTTGTAAGCACGCCGCTTCAATTAAAATTATATATCTCAACAACGTCTCCAGATAAATTTACAAAAATTGGGTGATACATTCTTAATATGTGATAGTTTTTATTGCTTATATTGTTTTCTGCATATATTCAATTACACTACAAAAACATGGTAAAACAATTTTCATATATTCATATTTAAAATTGAGGGGGTTCTATTTTAAGGAAAAAAAATATAGGTATAGTACGCCTCAATTAGTGATATAATGAACTGATAAGTTTCAACTTGGAATCTTCATAGGTTACAAAGATAAAAATTGTCACTGCAAGCGTAAGCTAACCGTATAAGTCGCGATAATTATGTCCCACACATTCGTTGTATTTAATTATATTTGATGATATTCTTGAATGTGGCTATGTAATTTAACATGTAGTACATAATTCGATTTTTTTTAATTATTACCTCAAATAAATTATTGTCACATGGATTTTGTTAAACCTGAAGTTCTGTAAGAAATGCTTAAGTGCTACAAACCAATGCACTGATATATTTTTTACTGATATTCCTGAAACGTTTCTAAAATGAAACTTGCACCAAGGGGAGAATACTCTTACCTCTATAACATACATTTTTCGCGAAATAATTTATGTCCCGCATTTATAGATATTCAATGTTAAAATGTGTTTCATGTGACCATTCAATAAAGAATTCATTACTTTGATGCAAACCTAATTTTATTGAAACGTATGATCCCTTAGCTTTAAAATAAGCCCAAGTTTAAGATTCTACCTCAGTTTGAAGAGAAGTTATGAATTATTTTTGTTGACATAGTATGCGACATTTTTACATTTTTTCTCGTATTGACAGAATTTCTGTATTGATATCGTGCATTATTGAGGGCTAAAATTTTACATAATTAATTAACTTAAAGTTCTTTACCATCCCACCAAATTTAATGAAAATCTGAGGTGGTCGGGTTGAAAAGTCCACTTTTTTGTGTTGATTTGACATGGAATGGCCCAAACATAACTTCAATATAGGTGTTTGAGACACTTCACTGAATGGAAAGTCAGTGAAGTCTGTCTTAGTAGAAACGGGTGTATTCAAGCATTTGAGGTTCCTAACACTGACAGACGATCAAGTTAAATCAGTGCAAATTCTTAGTGACTAGAAGTTGAAAGCTATTAAATACGCCATATATTCTGCGGTATGGCATAGTTGCGCCCCGCGGTCAATTGGGAGGCCTAGGCATGGCATAGTTGCGCCCCGAAGAAACCAGGTAGCAGAATCGATATGGCATAGTTGCGCTCCGAAGAAATCGGGTAGGAGAATGGACATGGCATAGTTGCGCTCCGAAAAAATCAGGTAGCAGAATGGACATGGCATAGTTGCGCTCCGAAGAAACCAGGTAGCAGAATGGACATGGCATAGTTGCGCTCCGAAGAAACCAGGTAGCAGAATGGACATGGCATATTTGCGTCCCGATGGGCATACTACACATGAAAGTGATTGTCATAAAATAAATAAATTAGGCCTACTTAAAAATAATATAGTGGTAGCTGCACTGAAATCAGGTAGCATATGATCAATTTTGCTATTTAAAATAACAACTTTTTTTTGTCGATCACACACAATAAATGAACTGCATTTCTTGTTTCTACATCGATATCTTAACCCTACGGTACAGGGTTTCGCAAATCGAAACTTAGAACCATTGTGAATTATTAACTCTTTACCCTTTTGACTAAACTTAACATTAATTTTAAATTAACCTCACTATACACCACAGACCGTGTGAAAATCACTAATAAAATGTCAAGACTGCTAAGGCCCCATATTCCAACGACTCACTCATTTGAATATGTCTGTTATTAAAGTACTGCCAACTTCATGGTATTCATTTTAACGGTAGGCTATCGATAATCACTGCATAAGCAGTAGAAAAACAGCTAATAAAGTACTGCCAACTTCATGGTGTTCATTTTAACGGTATCGATAATGAGTATTAAATCGAATAAGAAATCAATAAGGTTGGTTGATTACGAGGCTCGAGTTCCCGTAATGTCTTTTTCTCTACCTATTTCAGCGTGGCGCAACTATGCCGTGTCCCTTTTCTCTACCTGATGGAAACGGGGCGCAACTATGCCCACAAAACAGGGACTCTTTTTTACCTGCTGCATTTTACCTGACCGTGGGGCGCAACTATGCCCTGTCCATATTCTGGAAGTGAATTCTCTCGTTTTGCCTCCATTTGTTCTATAAATAAATCTCGAAATTGCAAATGATATTTCAAAAACATAAAATCCCAAAAAGTTAGACACTCAGCTTCTGTCATAAAATTTGAATCTCCCACCACTATAGATGAAACATTTGATGTATTAGGAACTGTTGAATATCTTAATTTAACAGATATAATCCTTTATTCTCAAGTAACAAATGTCACCCCAGAAGCTTGCAACTTTATTTATGAGGAGGAGTTAGAAGTCAAAATCGTCAAGTTGAAGACTCGTTCATTCTGGAACTATACTGAAGATCCTACTAATATTATTGTCGCAGATTATTTTTCAGGTACAATAAACTACAACAATATCGTTACAGTACATTTAGATTTAAAGTTAGGTGCATTTGGGAATCATAATCTAACAGAAAACGATAGATTAAAAATATATATAACATTCTACAAAACAGGAACTTATCCCAAATATAAAGCGAGTACCATTGGCTATAGTGACGTTTTTAGGCGTTTGCAGCCAGTGGGACAGGTGGTACAGGTAAATTATACAAGATAAAACTGTGGCCTTGCAAGAAATGAATTGTAAAGATCGGTCGAGAATAGATAATTGTAATATTATGCCTATTTATTCTTCAACGATAACTGTTAGTGGAAGTAAAAAACGGTCAGATTAAACATAGGCCCTATTTCAGAATAGTGACAATCAGTGGACCAATTCCATTGCACTGCAACAAATCTAAATTATATTTTCCCATATCCTTGTCTGATTACAGGAGTTAGGAGATGACTTGTTTTACAGCTTCCTAATATGAAATAATCTGTCATAATGTATGTTTCACAATTAATCATTTACAGCCAATAAAATTATAGATTTCTGAATTTCTTAAAATAAAATAAAATAAATTTATTTACTTAAAATAAAACAAAATAAATTTATTTATTTATTTTGCTAATAATTGCAATATAAAATATAATATAAATAGATAAATTTAGCTCACCCCCTTAAAGAGTAGAACTCGTGCTCAGGGGCGGATTACGGACTTGAAATTAAGAAGTATATACTACAATTTGTCTTATGTCTACTACGCAATAAGAATATATAAATTTAAATTCACAATTTTTCAATTTTTATAAAATTCACACATAACTTTTAAAATTTAGTACTAGAACTATTAGAATTGACAAGATTAGGATATTTAAATATAGATTTGTTATATATTCTTGGACCTAAGTTACTACTATGATTAAATACTGTAGCAGTGTTACATTTTCGTTCAAACAATCTTAAAGAATTCATACCTTTTTGTTTCATAACTATGAGAATACAATTCAAAATTATTTCGGTTTTTATGTATGAATTTTATTAATACAATAAATTTGTCTGATTTTAAGAACATTAAAATCTAAAACCAATTTTTGAGATGGAAAATCAATGAAAACGTACTTACGTATTAGTCAACTGGTTAACGTTGGGTCATGCTTGTTTAGTTTCGTTGTCAAACGCCGATAATTTTTAATTCTTGAAGTAGTTTAATGATGAAACAATGAATATTGTTACCTGAAAATGCCATAAGTATTGTAAAAACTTCTGTAAGTTGAACTTATGTGTCATTTGACGGAAATTGCACATGTGGAAAATCAAGATTTGAAAAGCGTAGTGACTGGAATAAATATTTATCAGACCATTTGTCATAATTACACATACAAACAATGAAGTACACAGTATTCTCGTGGTATAATCCTGAAGTAAGTGTGTACAAAAATAGAAATGTTAAGATTTATTTGCATCTTTTGGAGGGGATCGAAAATTTCAACTCTTACTCATCGACAATTATCTCGCGAGTCGCGCTCTGAGAGACACCGGCGTCTCCTGATCTCCTTGCGGAGACACGCTCTCTTAAAATCTGAGCTGTAGAAACTGAAACGTTTCTTCAATAATTATTTTTAAAACGCACCATTACTTAAATAAATGCAATTTACAGTGTGCAAAAGAATGATTTGACTGTCTTATTTCTACTCACTTGAAGACATGAAGAGACTCTCCGTTTCAATTCAACAAGAGTTTCCTAGGCCTTCCCTGTATATTTTTATTTGTTATTATTAATGACGTAGTGATAGTTTTGGATGCAGGACGTACAATAAGCCTACTTGTTACATCAGAACTAAAAACGTAAGCAAAAAAATTATAGCAAATTAAGTTAACGAAGACTTTATAATAAATTTATATTTTCAATGTAACACTCAGTATGTACACCAACTAGTGGCTTGTGCAGCAAATGCTGCAAACTAAGTTCATTAGACGTTCAAATAAAAAATTTCAGATTTATTTTCAATGAAGAATAGCAGATATTTTGAAAGTTATTTGCTTCCATAATAATGAAACATAATCCTTCTGAATGGTGTTTTATGCCAAATACTTTTTCTTGAACCTATCGACCTTCAGTGTTTGAGTTTCATCGCGAAAACACAAGTGACAATGTCAGGACGATCAGTGGGTTTTTCATGTGGGAGTAAAGCAATAGCTATTTCAGGTCATTGTGGATTGTAGGTGAAAGTTTAAAAAAAATGTCAGGTTTGCTATGCTTTCGAACAATAGACATAGCATCTTGGTATAGCTGCTGCATGTAGGAACTTGAAATGTAGAGAGTAGAATCATTTTATCCTGCTCAGAGATCTTGCTGAAATGATCGGGAGACTACGAAATTTTCTAGGCCTCTTATTTTATCAGTAAGTAATACCTTTTAGTTTTTCCTTAGGAACTGTAATTTTTGCGCTCTCTCGAGCCAGTACTGAAGAGAATGACGCATATAAATATGTACACCGACATTAAGTATATGAAAAAGAACCCAACCCCACTTGATTAATAACTATAAAATATTTCAGTTTTAATAACAATATTATCTTACGTAAGTTTTGTAGTTATATATTATATAGCCGTCACTCAGTAAATTGTAGAAATGAAGATCTAATTTCATATATTCTCTACGTCTACTTATATAATCCCAAAACGTTTCGCTTTCATATTATCAATATAGCATTAATATGTATAATTAATGAAAAATAGTCACATCATGGCATTAACTATAACAATATTTAATTTCTGATGGTTATAATGTCATCAAATCACCTCAAGTTTTGTAGATTTTAATGTCCAATACACAGCTGTCTTCAGAAAATTGCACGCCACAGAATCAGACTTGTAAATTATTTTTTGTAAATCTTGAAGTTTTTAATAACCAATTGAATTTGAACTCTAAATATGTCAGAAATACTACAGATCATGGCCTTCGTGTAATAGCCTATTGTTTATTGTAGTGTGTTTTGTTTTATTCTGAAATGAAATTAGTTCTCAAAACTGACGAAAGATGAAAATAGGAAAATTATGTAGGAAAACTAACGCTTCACTGAAAGTTACTATTTTTCTGAAAATTTATGGATGCCAAGCTTCAAAATGACGGGTCATTCATTAAAATCCATTCAGCCGTTTTCTCGTAATTTCCATTACCAGTTCAAATTATATATATATATATATATATATATATATATATATATATATAGATATTGTCACTTGCTACATGGAACATTCTAATGTTTTTTGTCATAACTAAGGGGCGGATTGCAGCATATTTGCTTGTTTTATTCCTGAGTTACAAGTCAAATGCTACCATTATATAAATGCATTTCAAGTTATTGGTAACCAAAGTCAAGATTTTGTAGTGCTATACGATACATATTTGTGGGGTTAATGCATATTTCAAGTTTTAGCGTATATAATAGAAGCTTTTTTTTTTTTTTTTTTTTTTTTTTTTTTTTTTTTTTTTTTTTTTTTTTTTTTAAGTAATGTGGTGCTTAAACCAAGATTAAGGATACGGAAAATCGGAAAAATGGAATACAGAAGGAAGTCATTGAAACACATTACAGGGGTTATATTTTATTTATTGCAATCTGACAACATGCAGATAGTGCACTGTTCTCGGTGAATCATTTTGAAAAAATCCTTGACAATCAACGCACTCAAGTGCATTGCTGACACTGTGCAAATTTACAATATTGGGACGTTAAGATGGATGAAAGTTGTGATTAAAAGAACAGATATCCAAAACAAGAAGCCACCTTATTGTCTACTCCGCACGTGCATAAGATTTTGTTACTAGAACCCTGCAATATGATTGGAGCAGAAGTTACAGAAAGTGTTAGTAGCTCTTTGGAATTCGCTAAATTCGAATTTCGTCACCTGGCAACAATAATATAGGCAAGATAATCCAATTTTCTGTTTTTTACGTACAAACGTGGCAGATCACAATATTAAATTTTGTTATAGTGGCAGGAACTGGAACCTTCGACTGTGTAGAGTGCATTGTATTTTAGTACAGCTTAGCTGCAAGAAAATTATTAATTTTGAATTAGTTTTATCAACGATGCCTGACGAAAAATGTGCTAGAAGGAATACTATTTACGGAGTGGATTGAAGGACACGCAACTTTAGCAACTGATGGTGTCTCAATATTCTTACATATAACAGAAAAACAATCAACAATAATAAACTGCTAATTCTTTTTTTAATTTTAAAAGTGCACATTTTTTTATTTTTAGTGCATAAATGGTGATTTTTAAGTGCATGCTTTCCCTTTTTTAGTGCATATGATTCTGTCCCCTAGTTATAACCCTACTGTAAGCTGCTTCTAAAACTGACAATAATGAAAAATCTATTTTAAATAAGTTTTGTTCCAGTATTTCTGCTTAAAGTAATAGCATGTGTCCTTCAGATAAAAGTACATAATAAGTTACACACATAAAAGAGAAGTTATTTTGTAAAAGTAGTAATAATTATATAAATTTTATAGGCATATTTAGTAGGGTATTCAAATTTCATGAAAGATCTGGAAGTCGTTACGAAGAAAGTTTGTAGGAAAATAAGCGTTTTGTTAAGAAATGATTACGGCTTATTGAAGTATAAACAATTAGAAGTGTCTGTCTGAGTGGTGCAGTCCGGTGGAGTGCTGACCTATGCACGAGGTTGCGGATTCGATCCCGTCCCAGGTCGTTGGCATTTAATTGTGCTTAAATGCAACAGGCTCATATCAGTAGATTTACTGGCATGTAAAAGAACTCCTGTGGGACAAACTTCCGGCACACCGGCGACACTGATATAACCTCGGCAGTTGCGAGCGTCCTTAAATAAAACATAATTTATCATTGGAAGTTTCTCTACTAAGAAATGTACGACATTCAGAAGAAAATATTGCGGAATACCTTAACATTTTTGCAAACTTCCACATTGATGACAAATTACAGCGTTCATACCTCAATCCATGTAGGTTCTGCACCTTCTCAGAGCGATAGAACAATCTCTATTATGTTCCAATTTTTATGGTAGCGTATAGATTTAAAGAAAATGGACCCACATTCACTCGCTCAAGTATAGTTTAAATTTCTGTTTATTTCATTTGCCATAGGAAAAATATAGAACAATTAAAATAGAAGTTTTTTGTGAAAATAAGATAGTATTTCCCGACTTCTGAATAGTACTGTGTGTATTTTAATGCACATATATCAAATGTTAGTCTCTCGTGCAACTGCATGAATTAAATCTGTAGTTGGATTACTAATTTATTTAAGATAAGTAAAATATTCATATACTCTACTGTATGTTCGCTATTTTTCTTCTCTCATCATTGAAAGTCTATTTTCTAGGGAATAAACGGCATTCAAAAGAAAATCTTATGAAACACCTTCAAATTTTTACAAGCTTACACAGTGACGACAGATTACAGGGTTCGGAAAACATTAGGGGCTAAGAGAAATGAAGTTACAGGACAATGAAGAAAGTTACACAACGCAGAACTGGATGCATTGTATTGTTCACCTGACATAATTAGGAACATTAAATCCAGTCGTTTCATATGGGCAGGGCATGTAGATTTAACCATAGCGATTTTGTTTAAATCACTATCTTTAACTATTTCTGTTTTTGATCTCCGTCTTATAATTCATTAACTGTATATTTATGCACTTCTTTAATCTGTTAGGGGTTTTTGGTGACGTTCAACTTGTTTCATTCTATTCAATTGTCGTTCATTTATAAGCCAAGTAAAATGATGTTTCATGGTCGACCAGGTTCTGTGGTTGAACATCTGTCTATGATGTTTTGGAGGTCTAGGAAGTAACCAGTAGTTAATCACTTCTATCTTTTCTTCGAATGAAATTTCTCTTGTTTTTTTTTCTCTGGAAATGGTGCGTATTGTGATCAAGATTGCTTTGAAGTACAGTATTCACTACCTGTTTCATTGTCAGAAGAAGATACTGATTCTAATATTCTACGTTCTTGTTCATAATACATTTCTTCTTCTTCTTCTTCTTCTTCTTGTTCATGTTCATTTACTTCAATATCAAAAGTCGGTTAGCACGGCTGGCCGCGAAACCAGGTGGCCCGGGTTCGAATCCCGGTCGGGGCAAGTTGAGGTTTTTTCCGGGGTTTTCCCTCAACCCAATACGAGCAAATGCTGGGCAACTTTCGGTGCTGGACCCGGACTCATTTCACTGGCATTATCACCTTCATATCATTCAGACGCTAAATAACCTAAGATGTTGATACAGCGTCGTAAAATAACCTACTTAAAAATATATATCAAAAGTGCGGTCTATTTCAACATTTTCCGATGCATAAATTTTAATCACTCTGTGCATTTCATTTGCCAATTCTGTTTGTTTTTCTGTAATTGAACTGTCTGCATAGCCTTCGTCTTGAAATTTTGTAATAAGTATTCTAGCTACATTTAGAAGATTCATTTTGACACACAAGATAACAAAACCGGTTCACCTGCAGCCAACACACACTACACGCAGTGCTACACTAGTGTCTTGTTTTTGTCTGCCCGACGTCAGGTATCTACAGACCTGGTAAAAATGAACGCAACTATGATAATCTAATATCGTCATTTTTAAACTGTTAGAGAGCTTATTGTAATTCCGCCCGGGTTGTAAAATTCTGGTTAACTATTAATATACCTGTAAGTGTGATGCAACATGTTCCTATTTTTTTTTTGGTAGTTCTGGACATCCCAGGTCACCTCTACTATTTTCCGTTAGTTTCTTAGATATTCGCTTCTAATATGACATCTGAGTGTAACACTTGACGAGAATCGTATAAACCTTATTTTTGGCGTATTTATCCTACTTTCATCATTTTGGCGCATTGTCCAACATTCGCTGCCACACAAGAATGCTGGTTTTGGTAATATATTATGAAATCGCATTCGAATTTCCTTCGCAACTTGTTTTTCAAAACTTTGTCGTAAAATTCTATTCAGTCTGTTATACTTTCCTGAGGTTTTTTTTTTTCTCGGTGTCCTTTTGGTTGGTATTATTTCATACAGAAATATGACTTCCTAAATAAACAAAATCTGTATTTTTTTCTATTACTTTATTATTGATACTTAGTTTTACTCTTACAAAATGTTTCCCAGATATTACCATTTCTTTTTCTTTTGAGATCTTCATGTTATAGTTTTATAATAGTAATATACGTTACAAGAGCGGTATGTTGACGTTTTCATGTTCGACGAAAAGATTGAAAAAGCGAAACGTAGTTGAGATTTTTTAATTTCCGAGAACATGAAAACAAACATACCGCTCGTGTATCGTACATTATTTTGTGCGAAGATCGTTTATTACATACCTGAAAAACGAATTTCTAATTAGTTGCAATGAAATCTCCATGTTGCTTTCTGTTTAATGACGGCAACTTCGGAAAACCAAAATATCTTTCTTCAACATTGTTGCTATAAAATGTTTTCTGTGTTTACTATACTCCAGCAGGCCGTGATATACGTCTGTCTTTTTTCCCCCAGTCTATAAATGCGAACTTAAAATAAACGGTAAGGTTATGTAATGATTTATTTTTAATTTTAATATTTATCAATATTATTTATATAACATATTGCAGTAATAACATCGGCATCTGGAATCTTGTTGATTTTTTCACGGCTTCCTTAATGTTACTTGTATCAGGAATGCAATAAGTTTCGTGGAGTAGTAGACTTTACTTAATTTTTGCAAATATTTAAAAACAATAATTAACATTGAAATTTATGTGAAATTGCAGTGGTAAGTTTCCAATTTATAATTATTACTATGTTAAACGTCTCTCAAAATAATATGTTAAAAGCCTAAAGCAGTAAAATGAATGTCGCGCTTAAGCGGTAAGAAGAGGGAAATTGTTGTGTGTTACGTTGGGAATACTGAATGTGGTATTTCACACTTACCGCGTATTGGTTCTGTGCGGAAAACAAGCAAATACGCACGATCTCGCACAAAATATTTTTTAATTTGGAACTGATTTTTGTAGGTCATCTTCACTTTCTGTAGGTAGAGAATAAGTCAGCCAGAGCTAGACGGGCGTCAGCGGAAAGTCGTATGCGTAGTAACTGCTGCACCATCGCAGTGATCAGACCTCTTGCTCGCGTACGTTTCATGTTTAGTTACGTAAACACGTTCACACAGTGAGGGTGCAGCTGTATACCGTACATTTAGAGTGCCGTAGTGTGTCCATTATGAAATATAGCCTTGAACAACGAGTGTTTATTACGACAACTTTGTGAAATAGGAATCTTGGAGAATAAGTTGTAAGGAACTTCCGTCATTATTCCCTGATTTGCCAGAGCCTTTTGAAGCAATGATTTACAGTTTAGTGAAGAAATTTCGTACAACTGGATCAATATTGGATAAGAAGCGAACATATGTGAAACGTGTTTTCACTAAGGAGATGTTAGATGAAATTAGCCACAGACTAGTGAGAAGTTCTGCGACATCATCTCGCCGTGTAGCTCAGCAGGTAGGAGTGTCACAGTCTTCAGTGATAAGAGATGCGAAACAAATTAAAATTAAGTCCTTGCAACAGGCCCACGGACATAGTTCGTTCTCTGTAGTACACAGTGGCGGATCAGAAATGTCAGAAGAAGGGTCATCCACGCCATTGAATTTGTTATTACGGGCAGAGTCATTTCTATTTGCTGAAAAGTCGGGAGTGCCCACGTGTTTGGTTTGTGGTAAAGTTCTGAATAACAGAAGGAATTTCAATCTACAACGATATTATTCATCCTATTACTCAAATGATTACACATTACACATTCTTTCCCTAACTCTATCGGTACAAAAGTAACTAATTTTTGCAATTCGTTATCTTAAAGTAAGTTTAATAAGCTCATTTGGCTTTTAATATGTTTTTAGAAAGGAAAAATGTTTGTTAGATATACTGTACAGGAAAACAATTCTCTTATATAGGCTGTAGTTTGATGGAGAAGTGTTGAGTATAGTTTATTAATTTTTATTAGTTGTACATATTTGTGGCCTTTATTTTCATGTAATAATTTAGTTAACGGTTGTTGAACGAAGGAATACTTCATTGAAGAAACTTTTTTCAGCTTTAGGAACAAAATGGATCGTTAAACTCAGTCTATTATTTGGGTGATTTCAGCATATTTAATATGCTCGGTTCGTTTACTTATTTGCCAGAATAAATTAATGATTGCAGGTTTCAAATTCTTTAAGTTATAGGATAAATTTTATTACGTATGTTTCAAATAGAAACACGTGGAATGGTGCATAACCAATAGGCTATAAGAGTATAAGGGATACGGACAACGCTTGAATGACTGTACTGGTAGACCGCCACTGAGCCGGTTTCAACGATCATCCCCTCCCCTCTTCTGCACAGCGACTGATTCACATGTAGACTTGTGCAACGACTGTGCGATCGGTTGACGATGCCTGCCTTACAACATTCTTGTAGTGCAGAGGTTAACGGAACCCGATTATCAGAGCAGACTTTGGTTTTGCATGTGGTCCCAACAGTCAATGTATGATGGACTACTTGACCCCACCTTAATTTTTTTTTTTTAGTGAGGAAGCATGGTTCCACCTCTGTGGTTACGTGAACACTCAAAACAATCGTTACTGGGACATTGAAAATCCATACCGTTTTCACAAATGACCGCTACATCACATAAAAATAAGGGTATCGTGTGCAAGATATCACTTGGACGTCATTTCGAACATGAATTGTGAATCCGGTAAGTACATTGTTACGCAATATTAACCGCAAAAGCGCGGCACGAATCCTCCGCATATGGTAGCGTCGTTACGTATGAATCAGCCGCCGTGCATGCGGTTAGTAGCCAAGCCCCGGCTGGTTCTCTCTGTAGAACCTGACCGTATTTATTGTGGTGGTTCTGCCCATATTTAATACCGGATATTCCGATATTTTTTATTACTTAATAATTTGAACTAATTATACGATATTACGAAGACTAAATGCGAGGAATCTGCAAGCTTATGTGCATTATTTTATGATTCTCTTAATTTGTGGTGTACACCTTGGTGGCGATAGAACTGAGAGTGACGAGTATTACGTCAGACTCCTTCAGATATCTGGATAGATAAAGAAATTCTAGATACATAACGCTGAAGCTGGTAATGAATTGTCTAAGAAAAATCATGAGTACTTTTACTTCTTTCGTATAGCCCAGTGATGTCAAAGCAAGCGCATTTTTCTGACCTTGACGTCGTGCGCGGGCATCAAGCGCTAGGTATGCTAGGAGGAATAAGCAGCCAGTTGGATTAAGAAAACAGTAGTGCACTAACTTCAAACGGAACGTGAAATTTCATGTCGTTTATTTTATTTTATTTTATTGGGTTATTTTACGACGCTGTATCAACATCTAGGTTATTTAGCGTCTGAATGATATGAAGGTGATAATGCCGGTGAAATGCGTCCGAGGTCCAGCACCGAAAGTTACCCAGCATTTGCTGGTTTTAATGTCGTTATTTTTATATGGTTTCTTTCTGCTTGTTATTTTCTATATTGTCTGTAAAACAAAAGTACTAACACCTATTTCTTAGCCTAATATTGGAGTTGTGTTTTAAACGTTAATAACATAATAAAGAGTAAAGGAGGAATATTCACACAAATTCCATAATAACTACAACTATACTGTACTAAGTGAATTAAACACATCATTCATAAAGAAAGTGTTATCCCAAAGAAAGACACTGAATATTATGATATGATAAGTTGAATTGATATTGATGGTAGCTTTAGCCTTATAAAAGTAATCAAAACAATATTATAGTACAAAGCAAAGTTGCCTAGGTATATGTTTTAAATTTAACTAATATTACATAATAAAACTCTTATCGCATTATACTTTTAGGTGATATTGGTGCGCAACTTTCTATTATCAGAATATTAAATTATCTCGAAATTTGCTGAAACTATAGAGCTGACATTTTACCAACATATATGCACATATCTTTTGTTTGTGATGTAACAGTATTTGCTTTGTTAATTCATTTCCTTACAAACAATTTCCATGCGAATATTTTCAAACATTTTAATACACTATCTTCAGTAATACGTATTTACGATATATTAGATTTACGAAAACATTGTTTAATACCTATAAGGCTACTAAACAAATATATCTAAAAATTTCACTTTTCTGTAAAAAAGTTGAGAAAATATTCCTTTTGAATAAAAAAGCAAATTTGTGAAAAATGAGCATTAAAATTAAAACTTACATTCTTATAATGGACTTATACTTCTCAGGCAAATCTAAAAATTAACATTGATAGAGTTTTAATAAGTTCTCTTCCCTTTATCCATTGAATCAGTGCTGGCCATCCCTGTATATAGCTCGACCAAGCGGCATATACCACCTCTTTCTTCTGTCTCTTTCCTTTCCGCTGTAAAGCGCTCAGGCTCTCCTGGGCTCTAAAGCGCGCGCTTGCTCCTATGGGCATCAGTTGACATCACTGGTATAGTCTTATATTATTCATAGTTAAGTCGTAATAACTTAAAGCATATTCATATGTAGCTAGTGATGGAAAAACACAGTTCCACAGTACGCAGCTATTTTAACTCTAACAACATAATAAAATTTCTGTTTATGATTAGGTAGCCTTTGCGGAAAACGTAGGCGGTACATCCTTCTTGCCGCACTGGAATTACGACGACTTTCTCCATAAATTAATAACATATGATATTCCTGAACTGTGAATGACATTGAAAGTTGTTTATCGAGTACCCTGTACTGAACTGCCATCCGCTCGGCAGAAGACCTATGGACAGGGAGCTCGAACACAGCTGAGCTGTATGTCTGTGCAGATTATGGTCAGGTGCATGAATCCTACTGAACACGTTGCCACGTCTCTCACGCCAGAATATTAACAAATTTAAGCATGCATTATTCAATTTCACGAAAACGTAGTAGAATATACAAATATTTATTTAAACTAATATTAACTCTTTGCTAGATATGCCTACTGATGCAATTGTTTTCGTAATTTTACTAACCATATAAGCGGTATAACGCCAATAAAATAAGGACGAATATTTTTTTTCTGGGAAAAAATATGAAGTTTTGACCCTATGTTGTATGGACATTTTTTGATCCTGTAGATCAAGCCTGCACAAAGTTTACGCTCTCCGAGTCGGCTCACAGCTCGTGAGCGGAATGCGGATATTGGTTGCGCTCTGTATAAGGGTGGACTGGAAGAAGGGGTGAACTCGTACAAAATATACATAAAAGGAAGTACTAGTACGAGTGTTCATGAAATGAATTCCCGTTCAGTGCTTACAAAACTATCTTGGACTTTTATTAATTAATAAAGAAATATTTATTTTACAGAAATAATAGAAATTCTACAACTACTTAAATATACAATATAATTTTGTTATATTTTTAATTATTAGTACATCAAAACGGGTTTTTATGCGGTTGGCAGCTGAAAGGAACAGTACTGATCGTAATGAAATAACAGTTTCAGATGTCTGATGTCTGCCTTTATTAAAGTTGATTATAGAAAACAGTTACTCACAAACATGAATGTTGAGCCAAACATAGCAATCATTTTCACAGTCAGCTTGTGTAGTCGTGGATATTATTGCTGAGGTTTAGTCTTGTAAAACTCAACCAGGCTAATAGTATTATTCAAAAGGTCTTTAGCCTTTAGGCCACATTGAAGATCCACAAGTTCAAGCTGTAAATCGAATGACACTGTTTCAACTGGTGTTGAAGGAATTTGTTATGATAACTTTAAACTTCTTTCCAATTAAGACAAGATCTTGGAACCAAGAATTAAATTCATTTTGAATTTCAATTAATATTTGCATATAATCGTTCAATATGGCTTCATCATGAGCAGTTTTGTTGTTGGAAAGTGAGCCATATTACATTCCCGAAACTGACTTACGAAAAGTGTAAGTTTACGGCTGAAATCCCTTAATTTATTGAACATATCAACATTGAGCTCGCCTTTTCCCTGAAGAGAGATATTTAAGTTGTTGAAGATTAATAAATTCTAACGTACCCTACTTCATGTAATAATGCAACTTTCAACTCCTGAACCTTTTCACTGCGATCTTCAGCAATAAAACCATCCTATCTGTATGTGTGGATTAATAATGACGCATTCTGTTACGTGTTCCTCTTTCCTTCAAACTTTTTTTATGGCAGATAAGTATTGATTCCAGCTGCTGTGAAAAAATTAGCATTTTCACATGCAATATTCAAAGAATTTGCCTGATGACCACTTTTCCATATTTTAGATTCCTCCATTATGTAACCGTAGATAGTTAAAATGAAATACAGCTACTAATAATACAGGGACATCATTTTATTTTTACTAACATTTTTAATATTAACCTGGCTATACCTTTGGATCAAGATCGTTTGCTACCCCCTTCCACGACTGGAGTTCGACGATACTGGCGTAATATATAAACAAATCACTTTGCTAGGTATAGGAGGGAAGAAAAGTAGTTCATCCATTTACGTAAACTAGGAAATATCGCGCTTTTTAGTTTGATCATTTTCATTAGGTTTTTGTTTAATCAAAATACAGTATAGTATTAACAATGAGTGTTTTTACTCACGAATTGAGCTGTCTATGTGGACGTATTCATTATGCATACTGTCTACAGCATATTAGCGTACAATATAGAGAATTAAATTAAATTGAAAAATAATCATAATATGGATCTTTAAACATATTTTTGAAAATGGTGGCCGTTCATTTCGATACAGGCTTCAGTTCTAATGTGCATTTTATCGCACTATAGACTATTGTACCTAATCCCAATTACCAGTTTCGTCCTTCGTAACTAGTAACTCATGTTGAAATAATTCTGTACCTACTCTATAAAAGAGTGTCTTACGTACTGTAAATTCAATCTTCACTTCTGCCGGATCCGAAAAAATAAAATTACTCAGACATACTATCTACTATCCGTCCAAGTGATTATGTCGTAGGGTCGTAGAAAGGGAGGAAATCACGTGACAGTTAATTACTTAACGAGGCCCTTTTATTTAAGTTGTTTTAAACAATTGTATAGTATTACGTAGACGTCCAATTCCTAACAGAAATTAATGTTATCACAAAAGAGCTAAGACGACAGCCCAGCCACTAGCTGGCAAATAAAAGCAGGTGGGGGGAAACCGGGATACGACGTAGGCAAATGGACGACAGTGCCTATGCGAAAATGATTCAGTATTGAAAGCTCTTTCGTCACTGGCAAACACAAACATATTTTTGGAACATACTGTTTACTATGACCGTAAGGCTACTATGACTTTATATGCGGTCTTGGATCTGTGCGGAGGACGGTTGAACTTCAGTGGTAGAAGGGGTGGGAGTGAAGTACATTAAAAAATTCAGGTAAAATAAAAATTGAAGTAAAAATAAAATGATATGCCTGTACATACCACACCAGATAGCTGCATGGACTATCCTCTACCTATAGCAGATCTACGTCATTCCGGCGTACCTTTCTGGCAAGCCGTTAGACGACTCTCCCGCTCCGAAGGAACGGCCGCGCACAATGAGCGTCGTTTTTTCAGGCTTGCTGTAGCGGTCCCCGAAGACTGTGAAAAGGACGGCGCTTATACCCCTTACACCCTGTATTTCCGCTGTTGGATGTTGATAATAAAGCAACATTATTCATAAATAGCGTTTATTGGAGTCATTGTTTCGAGACGCTCTCGAATTTGGATTGATTTCCCGAGGAAGACTGTAAAGATTAAGCTCTTTCATAGCAATTGACTGAACACGTTCTCTTTGTTTGTTCTGTAATTTATCAAGCGATGGCGTTGCGTCGTATTGAAGGCATTAAGAATGATGCTAATCTACGTAATGACTCTGATTCCGTAAGGGAATGAACCTTTGTTACTCGTATCATAATTATCGTTGCCTCCATCATTAGTTTTCTGTGGCATATTTATTATTGTCGGTAGATGGATGGGGTACGAAGAAGTCGAAGAAGACACGGAGGTTAGGAACGTAGGGAGAAACGGAATTACTAATGGATTGTAGGGAAACTACTGTATTGTAGAAAACTGTTAAATAGATTATTATTATTATTACTATTATTATTATTATTATTATTATTATTATTATTATTATATTTTTTTCGTAATCCCCTCTATAGTCATTTTTATTATGATGTATATAATTATCCAATTAAACTTACAGGAGAGTCCGTATAGGCCAGCTTCTGTCTGATGCTTATCCAATTCACTGCGGGCTAAAACAAGGAGATGCACTATCACCTTTACTTTTTAACTTCGCTCTAGAATATGCCATTAGGAAAGTTCAGGATAACACAGAGAGTTTAGAATTGAACGGGTTACATGAGCTTCTTGTCTATGCGGATGACGTGAATATGTTGGGAGAAAATCCACAAACGATTAGGGGAAACGCGGAAATTCTAGTTGAAGCAAGTAAAGACATAGGGTTGGAAGTAAATCCCGAAAGGACGAATTATATGATTATGTCTCGTGACTAGAATATTCTACGAAATGGAAATATAAAAATTTGAGATTTATCTTTAGAAGAGGTGGAAAAATTAAAATATCTTGGAACAACAGTAACAAGTAGACCTATAAATGACACTCGGGAGGAAATTAAACGCAGAATAAATATGGGAAATGCCTGTTATTATTCGGTTCAGAAGCTTTTGTCATGTAGTTTGCTGCCAAAAAATCTGAAAGTTAGAATTTATAAAACAGTTATATTACCGGTTGTTCTGTATGATTGTGAAACTTGGACTCTCACTTTGAGAGAGAAACAGAGATTAAGGATGTTTGAGAATAAGGTTCTTACGAAAATATTTGGTGCTAAAAGGGGTGAAGTTACAGGAGAATGGAGAAAGTTATACAACGCAGAACTGCACGCATTGTATTCTTCACCTGACATAATTAGGAACATTAAATCCAGACATTTGAGATGGGTAGGGCATGTAGCACGTATGGGCGAATTCAGAAATGCATATAGTGTTAGTTGGGAGGCCGGAGGGAAAAATACCTTTAGGGAGGCAGAGACGTAGATGGGAGGATAATGTTAAAATGGATTTGAGGGAGGTGGAATAGGATGGTAGAGAGTGGATTAATCTTGCTCAGGATAGGGACCGATGGCGGGCTTATGTGAGGGCGGCAATGAACGTGTGGGTTCCTTGAAAGCCATTTGGAATCTTGCAAGTGATATTTGAGAATAGAGAATAAAGAAATAAAAAAATAAATAATACAAATTAAGGAAGGGAATATGCAACATTAAAGAGATAAGAGAGAAATGGAAGGGAGTCTGTCTAGGTACGAGAGAGAATAGAAGAAGATAAATAGAGAAGGATAGATTTCAATTGAGTTAAAACAGAAGAATGGGAAGTAATCAGGCAATACTTAACAAATGAATATATTAACAAAAAGTTGTGGTATATATTAAAGGGATGATGGATAGAAAAGCAGAAATGTAGAGGTCCGCCATAACTATGAATTGTAAAGTTGGCTGACAAATAACAAAGATCAAATAGGCCTATAATTTATCCTTGTCTCCGTCATATTTTAAATTCATAATTACAACTCAAAATTCCATTCTGCTGAGAAGTAGTATTGTAATATTTCATGAATTTAATAGGAACTTCTTTTCTCTAACAATATTTTGATTTAAAATGTACGTTGACAGGTAAATGACGAGAGAAAAATCTGTACATTTAATACAGTTGCCCTAGGCCCTAGTTTTATTTACAAAACTAAATGTAATTTAACAAGCAAATTACATTAACTTTAAATGCATTGAAGGAGAGATTGATGTTACTAATGATGTCACTGTCAAAAATGAATTTATACTGAGGACGTTCGGGAAATAAGAGCCAATAGAATATTAACGCCGTCAACAGTTCTGGATAGGTTCGTTCCTGGGCAGTCTGTTAATGTATGTCGTTGAGTGTGATTGTCAACAGTAATCTCACTAGAGGTTTTGATTTATCTAGAGAAAATCAAAACTCGAGTGGGATTTAATTGGCTATTACACGATTAGAAGAAAGTATATAAAGATTAGAAGTAACGAAGTACTCCAATAAAATAAAATATTAATTGACTTAAGAAAATACAAAACTGTCTTCAAGTTTGTATCATCTCAACATTATAAATATTACGCTAGTAGATGGCAGTAGTGTGTTATTATTAGCTGTTTTCTTGTTATCAGTTGTGCCAACTATGGAATCTTCATTGAACTTTGTGGAAGGTTACTGGTCAAGAAGGCTTTGTTGATTCAGTTTCATTTTTATTAAAACAGTTACATTCCGCTTCAATTATCCGGATCCCAGTAATCAACGTCACTTGACAGATGATTTTCAATAAATCTTAGTATTAAACAATCTCGTGGTCCTCCAGCTTGGGGGTTGGGCGAAGGGCTAACAACCCATCACCGTAAAAAAACAGCTTGTTACGAATCCCTACAATAATCCAGAAGTTTGAGATGGGCAGGGCATGTAGCACGTATGGGCGAATCCAGAAATGCATATAGAGTGTTAGTTGGGAGACCGGAGGGAAAAAGACCTTTGGGGAGGCCGCGACGTATATGGGAGGATAATATTAAAATGGATTTGAGGGAGGTGGGATATGATGATAGAGACTGGATTAATCTTGCACAGGATAGGGACCGATGGCGGGCTTATGTGAGGGCGGCAGTGAACTTTCGGGTTCCTTAAAAGCCATTTGTAAGTAAGTAAGTATTAAACAATCTCTGATACGTGACTATCCATAATATCATATAGCAGAAGCTATAACAAACATAACCTAAATAATACTGTATAAACAAGTGTTAGAAAAGTTTTAATTAGGGATGATGAAATAAACAAGAAACGTTTTAATTAACGATCATGAAATAAAAAATAAACATGAATAATTTTAAAATAAACAATTATTGAAAGTACAATATTCAAATTTCAATGTTTTAGTGGTTGGTGGTTCAGTTGAGGTTATTTTGGACGTGTGCGTAAAAGAAGTGAACTCGTTGATGTACATGGTTTATCCCTCAACTTATTCAGGATTTCCGAATGGTGCTCTTCATTTATTTGTAACTAGGGTTTCAGGGAAGATGCATAGCTTTGACCAGTGTTTTTATTAATTCTTGTTCTTGAATGTCAATGCGAGTCATATTTGAAAGTGCTGTGCATCGACTGGAATGGTTTGTAATTTTCTGTTTTTTGACGTCCAGACCAGGGCAGTTTGAAATGTTGGCAAACAAAGAAACAAATGCTAGGGTAGTGATAAAAATAAACAAATGCTAGGGAAGCAATATAATTAAACAAATGCTAGGGACGTGATAAAATTGTGCGATAAGCAGCCATGATTGGTTGAAAGACGTCCTTTCGTACCGTTTTATTGATCAGAAGTTGTGTGACGTAGTAAAAGTGTAATAGTCAATGTAAAATGTTTGTGTAAGGTGAGGAATACAATCGGGATTTTCTACATTTATAAATTTAGTGTTGTGATTCACTGGCAATCAAAAACAAAATACATGAACTTTTAACTTCTGATGCCATCTTATACGATAAAATTTGACACAAATTTTGTAAGCAGTGACTGCATTCCCAAAGCTGTGGACAGGTGCGGACGGCGCATCTACATCTACATGCTTGTGTCTCTTGTGTATAATGTAGGCGGGTACAGACGGTTAACACAAATTGTATACGATCATAATTTTAAACTATTTTTGTGCGAGATCGTGCTTATTTGCTTGTTTACCGCACAGAACCAATATGCGGTAAGTGTGAAATACCACATTCAGTATTCCCAACCTAACACACATAACAATTTCCCTCTTCTTACCGCTTAAGCGCGACATTCATTTTACTGCTTTAGGCTTTTAACATATTATTTTTAGAGATGTTTAACATAGTAATAATTATAAATTGGAAACTTACCACTGCAATTTCACCTAAATTGTAATGTTAATTATTGTTTTTAAGTATTTGCAAAAATTAAGTAAAGTCTGCTACTCCACGAAACTTATTGCATTCCTGATACAAGTGACATTAAGGAAGCCGTGAAAAAATCAACAAGATTCCAGATGCCGATATTATTACTGCAATATGTTATATAAATAGTATTGTTAAAATATTAAAATGAAAAATAAATCATTACATAACCTTACCGTTTGTTTTAAGTTCGCATTTATAGGCTGGGGGGGGGGGGGGAAAGACAGACGTATATCACGGCCTGCTGGAGTATAGTAAACACAGAAAACATTTTACAGCAACGATGTTGAAGAAAGATATTATGGTTTTCCGAAGTTGCAGTCATTAAACAGAAACCAACATGGAGATTTCATTGCAACTAATTAGAAATTCGTCTTTCAGGTATGTAATAAACGATCTTCGCACAAAATAATATACGATACACGAGCGGTATGTTTGTTTTCATGTTCTCGGAAATTAAAAAAGCTCAACTACGTTTCGCTTTTTCAATCTCTTCCTCGACCCTGAAAACGTCAACATTCCGCTCTTGTAACGTACATTACTATTTCATTCTTTTTATACAGCATAACACTAATTTTATAGAATAGAATATTACAATGAATAACAAGTAGTTATCGGCCTGCCTATCCTGAGTTACGCTTGGGCGCGGGTTCGATTCCCGCTCGGGATGATTACCTTTCTGGGTTTTTCATTGGTTTTCCCCAACCGTAAGGCATATGTCAGGTAATGTGTCGAATCCTCGGCCTCGTCTCGCAATATACCATGTCGCTATCACCAATTTGATCGACGCTAAATAAACTCGTAGTTGATACAGCGTCGTTAAATAATCAAGTAAAAAAAAACCATCTACAACGAATAAATGCTCCAAGATAATTTTATATCAGAACTAAAACATTAAAATTAAATGTAAAAAAAGGAACATGTAACTCTATGAAAATATAAATTACATAAAAACCAATTTACATAGTATTCATTAATTTTATTCCAGCGAAATTATGGCCAACAGGTCTTCTGTTCCACGCCACCGGGAATACAAATACAAAAAAAAAAAAATGCACATAAATTAAATAAGACAAAAAATGAGAGTACAAATACAATTAAAAAATACTAATACAGAAAAACAACGGGTAGAAATGCAAAAAGTATGTGTCAATTGCCCAGTATATATTAGGCCTATCTAGAACCTAAGTAACTAAGCATCCAAAGCTAAGTAATTGACTAATTATACAGTTTTGAATAGAAATAAAGCAATAATATTTTCGAAGCTTTTACAATAAAGTTAAAATTGTCTGTTGAAAGGCATTGCCCACGCCTGTGGGGTAACGGTTAGCGCGTGTAGCCGCGAAACCAGATGGCCCGGGTTCAATTCCCGGTCGGGGCAAGTTACCTGATTGAGGTTTTTCCCGGGGTTTTCCCTCAACCTAATATGAGCAAATGCTGGGTAACTTTCGGTTTTGGACCCCCGGACTCATTTCACCGGCGTTATCACCTTCACCTCATTCACACGCTAAATAACCTAAGATGCTGATAAAGCGTCGTAAAATAGCCTACGAAAATAAAAAATAAATAAAATTGAAAGGCATTATAGCGAATAACTACGTATACATTTTCAGTGTTTCAAATGGAAAATCCCTCCTTCTCTATTAGACTGAATCTATAATAGGAAGTCTTACTTAGTAGCTGATACAGCGTCGTTAATCCTAGACAGGTCATGGTCAATTTCATGTACACAAAAGGTAGTATTTTTTACTACCCGTTTTCATATCTTGGGAGCTAGGAAATTCTGTTCACTGAAGATATATTTTACACTAAATTTAATGTTACATGAGTATACTACAATATTAAGTCACATTTTCCCCTTCTTACAGCTAAGACGCAGTAAAACCCTATGTTCTTTACAAAATGGTTTTCTGCAGTTTTTGCAATAGAAGTGAGTTATTTCCTTCTTCTTTGCAGGGAATATTGTACACACAGTACGTTTTTCGTATTCCTGAGGTACTGGACACTGCTTTTTCTTCTTCTTCTGAAGTGCCAAAATTTTTCTTTTGAATTAACGATTCACGACCTGTACGAGGATCGATTCCGGGCCACTTGGATGACAGACCGCCGCGCTAACACTTGAACTACAAACGCGACTACGTATGACGTCTTAGACCTTAGATGACGTTAAGTCGAGAGACAAAATAAAGCAAACTTTACCTTATTATATAGTACTGGTTTTCCTGATTAGACTCCCACTAAAGGTCAACGATCATAATTATAACGATAGGACCTTTGAAATTACAACACGTGTATCTGCTTAACATCTGAAAGCACATACGTGTTCTGCCCAAGGGCAGGTCTTTCACTGCAAACCCAGCATTCTCCAATCTTTCCTATTTCCTGCCTTCCTCTTAGTCTCCTCATGTGATCCATATATCTTAATGTCGTCTATCATCTGACATCATCTTCTGCCCCGAACTCTGCTCCGGTTCACCATTCCTTCCAGTGCATCCTTCAGTAGGCAGTTTCTTCTCAGCCAGTTACCCAACCAATTCCTTTTCCTCTTCCTGATCAATTTCAGCATCATCCTTTCTTCATCCACTCTTTCCAACACAGCTTCATAGCTTATTCTGTCTGTCCACTTCACACGCTCTATTGTGTGTGTGTGTGTGTGTGTGTGTGTGTGACACTGTGCGTGTCTGTTTTTCATATCTCCCTTCTATTTTATTTGTATTATTTTTGTGAAATTTGGTATAAAGTTAGATTAGTTATAATAGTGGTAATCAATGATAACGGTAGTAATAATAATAACTGTTGTTTCACTATTTTATTATTAGTAGGCATTATTTTCGTTTTGAAGATTCAAACTGTGCATAGTTACAGCACGAATGGCCGTATGAGCTCGTGCAAAGGATCTTGTGTACATGAGTTTGTATAATTTATTATGCATCAATAAATGCACTTATCTATCTATCTATCTATCTATCCATATCCACATTTCAAATGCTTCTTCTCACTTCATCGTAATGTTTATGATTCTGTTCCATACAACGCCAAACTCCACACAAAGCACTTCACTAGTCTCTTCCTTAGTTCGTTTTCCAGATGTCCGCAGAAGATGCTCTTTTTTCTATTAAAAGCTTCCTTGGCCATTGCTATCCTCCTTTTGACTTCTTGGCAGCAGTTCATGTTACTGCTAATACAGGGACATCACTTTATTTTTACTAACATTTTTAACATTAACCTGGCTATACTCGGAAACACTGTTACCCCCTTCCATTACAGGAGTTTGATGTTACTAGTGCAATATGTAAAGAAATCATTTTACTAGTTATAGGAGGAGAGAAAAGTATTATATCCATTTATGTTACAGGAAAATACAGTATTACGATTTTCAGTTTGGTCATTACTTTTACAGTATTTTATCAAAAACAGTAGAATAGTAACAATTTTTTTCACAAACTCAGCTCTTCAGGTGGTTATATATATTATGTAATGTCTACTTTATTCAGCATATTACTAACCTAATTTATTCCTGAGAATTGTGTGAGCACTTCCGTAAGAAACCCCAATTTCTACAGCTAACTTCTTGACCGACTTATTAGGACCTCGCTGCATCCTTTCTCTAGCATCTTCTACAGCATCTTCTGTCACCTTTGTTGGTCATATTACACTTTTCTTCCTCTCTGTACACTCTTTTGCTCTAAATTTATCTACGAGATTACTGACATTTCTACGAAAATATTCCGTAATGATATAATCAGGAAATTGTTAAAAAAAACTGTTGTTCACATTCGGTTATATTGTAATTCCAGTTTCCGTCATAGTCCTTCATACCTACAAATAGTAAAACAAAACTCTTGTTTAAATAACGCTGTTAAGCACCGTACCATATTATAGGGTGCCGTACTTTCGGTAACTCTAATCTTCACTTGTGCTCAGTCCACACAGATAAATTCAGTTATGCTACACACTATACCTGTGTGAAAATAAACTTCAATAATATAAGCTCTTTTTTCTATAGAAAATATTTCTGAACCACACTGTACTCTGTACTGTTTATTTCACTGCTAGCAACAGTGGCCGTAAGTTTATGTGTCTGACGTTAGCAAGGACATTAGTGAAAGGGGTGGGAGTAAAGTACATTTAGAAACCCAGGTACAATAAAAATTGAAGTAAAAATAAAATGATGTCCCTGTAGTACACTCCCAGTATATGAAACTGTCCACTTGCTCTACTGCCTCATTTAGAATTCGTCTTGTTGGCATTTATCTTCATCCCATACTGCTCACAGCTGTCATTTAGCTCCAGTAGGATATCCCTTAGTATCGTGTCCTCTTCTGCCAACAACGTCATATCAGCAGCAAATCTTGTGCACTTTATTCTTCTTCCTACTGTCACTCGTCCCATGTTCTGAAAACAGTTCTTCACTAAATCCTCCAAGTAAATGTTGAACAGGGTAGGTGATAAAGGGCATTCTTGTCGTACTCCTCTCCCTATTTCACTTCATGAAGACAAATCTTCTCCTATCCCGACTTTGACTCGTTTTTCGATATAAAGCTTACTGAAGAGCCTCCTGTCTTTGCAGTCCACACCTCTTTACTACATTTTAAAGTTTCTGTAAGTGTAGGAGTTTTCGTAATTTCCAGTATATTCTTTGAAAGATTTCATAACACGACCAATCTTTTTAAATCTTCTTACTTCCTTTCTTAATTTTATCTCTGAGCAGTTGTTATTAAAATGAATATTGTACAAGGACATCATTTTATTTTTACTAACATTTCTAATATTAACCTGGCTGTACCTTTGGATCAACGATTGAGAACCGTTAACACCGTTTGCTACCCCCTTCCACGACTGGAGTTCGATGATACTGGCGTAATATACAAACAAATCACTTTACTAGGTATAGGAGGGAAGAAAAATAGTTCGTCCATTTACGTAAACTAGGAAATATCGCGATTTTGAGTTTGATAATTTTCATTAGGTTTTTGTTTAATCAAAATACAGTACAGTATTAACAATGAGTGTTTTTACTCACGAACTGAGCTTTCCATGTGGACGTATTCATTATGCAGTGTATATTGTACTGTCTACAGCACATTAGCGTACAATATAGAGAATGAAGTTAAATTGAAAAATAATCATTATATGGATGTTTAAATACATTTCTGAAAATGGTGGCCGTTCATTTCGATACAGGCTTCAGTTCTTTTGTGCATATTATCGCACTATAGACTACTGCATCTAATTCCAATTGCCAGGTGCGTACTTCGTATCAGTAATAACTCATGTTGAAATAATTCTGTACCTACTCTATAAAAGAGATCTTACGTACTGTAAATTAAATCTTCACTTCCGCCCGATCCGAAAAGATAAAATTACTCAGACATGCTATCTACTGTCCTTCCAAGTGGTTACGTCGCAGCGTCATAGAAAGGGAGGAAATCACGTGACAGTTAATTACTTAACGAGGCCCTTTTATTTAAGTTATTTTAAACAATTGTATGGGTATTATATTACGTAGACGTCCAATTCCTAACAGAAATTAATGTTCTTAGAAAAGAGCTAAGACAGCCCAGCCACTAGCATTTACAAAGAGGCGAATAGAAGCAGGTGGAGGGAAACCGGGATGCGACGTAGGCAAATGGAAAATGATGCAATGTTGAAAGCTCTTTCGTCACTGGAAAACGCGAACATATTTTTGGAACGTACTGTTTACTATGACTCTGTATGCGGTCTTGAATCTGTGTGGAGGACGATTGAACTTCATTAGTAGAAGGGGTGGGAGTGAAGTACGTTCAAAAACTCAGGTACAATAAAAATTGAAGTAAAAATAAAATGATGTCCCTGTATATTGATAAAAGGGGAAATTGGAAGGGAGACATAGTGTCTAGAAGTACGAGCGCTTTAGTGTCGTTGCAAGGGAACTCAGGAATGGTGTAATAACCGTGTGACCTCCAGGTCTCATTCCAGTTGTATGCTGTTCTACTGAAAGTACTTGGATAATGTGAGAAGGAAAATGTCGGGAACAGAGCGTAACCTGTCTGTACACAAAAGAGAGCGTATCCTATCATTTAGCAGTGAATGCAATTTTCTCAGTCGCAAGAGCAGACCTCGCTTAGCGCCGTCATTGATCGGGTCCCGAATTCGAGAATTAGGTTTCCTCGTTTACGAGTCCAGATACGAACCAAGAATCTAGTAAACTCGTAGTTACTGCCATTAGGGTGTAGGTACTAGCAGCAGGAAGACGTAAACTCTAAAATGGACAATTCAATTTGAAGAAGCTGTTTTTAAAAGAGAAGAGAAGTACGTCCGTTGCCAGTTTCTTCTGTGTTGTTTTATATAATTTGTTTTGGCCCCTTTGAAAAAAAGAGATGTAAATGTAGGATCTGTAAGTGTGTGATCTGCGAGATCCAACCATTATATCATCGCAGTGAGCCTCAGTTTCTGACTGTTCCGAAACGTTCTGAAAATTGGATGTAAAATATTTTATTTTATTCTTACTGTTCATCAAACTGTTGGCAACTATTAGAAATAAATCATTACTTCACATGTGAAAATAATTTGGTGGTCAGAGACAAACATTTAATTTATGACCGATCGATAACTTAGCAGCAAAGGAATTTTTACATCATGCTATAATTTTAAATTATTCATTAACTAATATTATACTCGTATAGGATGGAAATAGTACATTATGCAACGAGCCTATAATGTTAGTAATGAAGACGGGAGTATGTTTCTGAAAAGAGAGCAAGCGAGTTTCATAATTTTCATACGAGCGTCTTAATTACCATTATAGGCAAGTTTCATACGACTTTTTATGGCTCGACCATATTTATAACTTGAAATTATTCAGAAGTATTCATTTTATTCTCATCTGACTGAAGAGTGGAAGTGACCTTGTGCATAGCTCGTAAATTGAGATGTGCGCAGACGCGAAAGTATTGATTTTTTCCGAGGAACAATAATGTCATTGACCTTGTTATAATCTAGAGAATAACATGAACTAATTTTGATATAACCTGGAAATTGATTTAGAATTGTAAAACGAGATGACAAATTGAATTTATTTGAATATTATTTACAATTAACGCTAATTATTATAGTAACAGAACATAACCTTCTGCGACAGTATTGGATTTCCAGCCTCCGTGACGTTTCGCTAGTTGTCTTTCGATTGCATATCCGCGAATAATCGATACTTGCGCTTTCATATTGCTACAATGGTATTTTCTGATTGGTGGAACACCTGAACTTTAATGAATAGGTGTACTTTAATGAGGTCTATTAAAGGGCTGCTACCAGGTGTATAAATACTATATTTCGGCATTGTCGAGCATGAAATATTTTATTTTATCCTACTAACATAGTGTACTGTTTATGAAACTGTTGGAAACTATTAGAATGTTATGTTTTATTTAACGACGCTCGCAAATGCAGAGGTTATATCAGCACACTTAAATGTCATCGACCTGGCCCGGGATCGAACCCGCAACCTTAGGCATACAACTATTAGAAATAGCTCATTACTTCACATGTGAAAATAATTTGGTGGTCAGAAACGAACATTTAATTTATGACCGATCGGTAACTTAGCAACAAAGGCATTTTTAAATCCTGCTAGAATTATAAATTTTTCATTAACTAATATTATATAGGATGGAAAATACTTATAAGACTTACTAACATAAGATAAAACGTTGTATAGGTTATTTCAAAAGTCAGTTCAAACATTAAACAGCTATAAGTATTATAATATTTGAGATAGGAAAACATCACAGCGATGTAGGTAATGGAGAAGGAAAAGGAACTAGCCATCCTACTCCATAATGTCCAGGCTTAATTGCGTCATGAGTGATGTTTTATTGGTACCACTTCTGAGGTTCCAAATCAGTAGGATTGCTGACTACAGATTAATCAATAATGCAATCTCCTGAATATTAATATTAAACGAAAAAAAAAAATGAAATTTAAAGTTTACAGGACTGGCGTGATAGATGTGATGAAATAAATATACCCACTGAATGATACATATGAAATAAACCAATCTATTCTGATGAACATGGTGGACCCACTGTTTTTTGAAATGTCTTTTGTTTACTTATGCTCTTCTACTTCATTGGTCGCAATTGGAATGATGTCATATGAACGAAATAGTCTTCCAAAATTATTTTTGATCTAACAGCTGATTTCCTCCGGGATGCCATAACTTTGGTATGCATAGTGGCTCGGGTTTAAGATAGAAGACAGAAGCCCTGTCACTTCAAATCTTGCTAGAGACAGGTAATCTCTTCAGGAATAAGTAATCATTACAGAAAATCATTACAGCAAACAAATGGACGGATTTGTTGTTGATAATAATAATAATAATAATAATAATAATAATATAATAATAATAATATGTTGTGGGATTTAATCGATTAATCAACCAATTTCTGTTGTAAGATTAATCGATCAAAAATATATAATCGAATAATTGAGTCGATTAAAATTAATCGGTTGTAGTTGATATTAATTATTATTTTGTTAATACAAACTCATACTAAAAATTCCGACAATATTTCTCTCTCGGATATTGCTTACTTAAAAGCACAATAGTATTGTTATTTTTAAATGTAATAGCGTAGGGAAAATCTTTGCACAAACAGTTCAGAAACAGATGGAGATACGAGGACAGTGATCTACTCTACCTTTATTGAAAGTTGAAACACAATGCGAAACAATTATTAAGTTTTATGGTTTTCCAAGAAAACTTCCACCGTGTTGTCAGCTCATCTTCCTAGCATATGAAATGCATACTTCTCTGGGATTCGTCCCCCTCATCCCTTATAAAATAGCGATGTCTACATTGTGTGCAAGTGAGAGCGTAATACCTTCTTCTCTTTCTAAAATCTGGTAATTCGATTACAATAGGTTTTTAAGTTCTCGTGGTTTTAAGTTCTACCTTAGGGTTAAGATATGAATTAGATTTACTTTAATTGTGTTACATTAAGTGATTCATTTAATTTAGGATGCTCCTTTTTAATATTATTATATATTGCTATTATTATTTTATTACTAACATTATGACTATTTTATTATAATTGTAATTATTGAGTGTAATTAGTTACCACTGCCACCGGGTACTTACCCATTTACAGTGTGAATACATACATACATACATACATACAATCTTCTGTTTCGACCGCTGTACTTTTGCAGTTGTGTACTGAGTTTGTATATGAAGGTTGTGTGTTTAATTTGATAAAGAAAAAAAAAAATCAGTTTTCTGTGGTTTGTGAAAAGTGCAAACTCCATTGTGTCATATGAGACTTTGAGAGGTAAACTCGGTGAAACGTTTGGATTTAAATTGAACGATCGTGGAGAAGTGCGTGACAGAAAAAAAAACGTTTTTTTTTTGTGTTTAGTGATGCAGGAAACATTATTACTAAAAATAGAACAGCACTTAATTCAGAGCATGTGAATGCACTCACATGTTTAAAATCATGGATGAAGCAGTATTAACTAGGTGAGTCTTCATACTTTTTGTTATTTGTTTGTCTCAAAAATTCCCGGACAAATTGACATAATGAATTATAAGCCTCACAATAAATATGTTAGTAAGTAATTAAAATAGTTGTTTTGTAATATAACGATACAATATTTACAGATGTACAGCATTTAATACTTATGCTTATCACCGAACACAAGTTAAATGTAACAATAATTGTGTAATCTGTCTATTATTCGATTAAGTTCAAATAGTTAATCGATTAAATATTTTGATTGATCAATAATAATAATAATAATAATAATAATAATAATAATAATAATAATAATAATATCTCCTTTAAGTCAAATCATACTATATGAATATTGCTGATTATGAAATAATGTGGTAACTTTCTAGTATCCTTTGATGAGTTGGGAATCATTTACTTTAGTATAGAAATCCGTATGTATCTGCAAGATAACAGTAGTGCTTAAGTGGCGTTTAAAGTATTTAGCAGCACATAATATCCGCACGCTAAGACCTTCTCGCAGAGTCTGGGGAATGAAACCCTAGCAAGGGTTCCATCTCTGCTGGCGGAAGCTGCAATTAGGAGGGAGTGGGGAATCTGAAAGTGCCAGTGAGTTAGCTTAGCGTTTAAAAGCTCCAGGAATCCTTCGCCCAAGTAACAAGGATACGTGCCTCAAGCATACTGATTTATTTTGTGTTTGAGGTTGCTGCTTCGGATAAGTCAGGCTAAGATTTTTTTTCCGAACATTAAGTAACACATTATAAACTAAACTTCGTTTTCTGCCAACTTCAAATATAGAATGGAAGTTTTAGTTGTGTTCAAACGTTATTTATTATACAAGTAGCCTAATAATTGGGTAAAGAGCCAATCAAACGCAGTTTGAAAAGTGGGAATTAGTTTGTTTCTACACTTAGATTTCACAATTTTAATACAGAAAACTCAGATTCACACAAAAAGTTGATAAAAAATGACAAGACATATGCCACTTGCAAAAAGTTTGGATACATTTCTGCACTCACTGAACTCCGGAAGTTGTCTTCTTTGTGTCCTGCTTTTAATGAAAAATTGGTTTGTAGGAATAGTAATATGCGTTACAAGAGCGGTATGTTGAAGTTTTCATGTTCGAGGAAAAGTTTGAAAAAGCGAAACGTAGTTGAGCTTTTTAATTTCCGAGAATTGAAAGAAAACATACCGCTCGTGTATCGTACATTATTTTGTGCGAAGATCGTTTATTACATACCTGAAAGACGAATTTCTAATTAGTTGCAATGAAATCTCCATCTTGGTTTCTGTTCAATGACGGCAAATTTGCAAAACAAAAATATCTATCTTCAACATTGTTGCTTTAAAATGTTTTCTGTGTTTACTACACTCCAGCAGACCGTGATATACGTCTGTCTTTTTTCCCCCAGTCTATAGATGCGAACTTAAAACAAACGGTAAGGTTATGTAATGATTTATTTTTCATTTTAATATTTTAACAATATTATTTATATAACATATTGCAGTAATAACATCGGCAAGTTTGTTGATTTTTTCACGGCTTCCTTAATGTTACTTGCATCACGAATGCAGTAACTTTAGTGGAGTTGTAGAGTTTACTTAATTTTTGCAAATATTTAAAAACAATAATTAACAGTGCAATTTATGTGAAATTGCAGTGGTAAGTTTCCAATTTATAATTATTACTATGTTAAACGTCTCTAAAAATAATATGTTAAAAGCCTAAAGCAGTAAAATCAATATGTCACTTAAGCGGTAAGAAGAGGGAAATTGTTATGTGTGTTAGGTTGGGAATACTGAATGTGGAATTTTAGACTTTCCGCGGATTGGTTTTGTGCGGAAACCAAGCAAATACGCACGACCTCGCACAAAATTATTTTATTTTCAAGTTCAGATTGACTGCAGAAAAACTGACAGTTGATATTACTTGAGATATTTTTACACATCCGCTTGTGGGAACGGCTGGGTTCTGAAAGATATAACAGGTTCCATTCCTTTTAAATCTGAAAAACTGGCTTGAAATTCTGTCTTCAGTGCTGTGAGATTGGTCCGTACTAATTTGCAGTTTCATGATCCAAAGATTTTTTTTTTTTTGACGTTCGAGTTCATCACTAGTTTGGAGAGAGATTTTTGACATTACATTTCTACACCTGTGCTATCCAAACATCGAGTTTTTTGCATAAAGCCGTTCATATGTGACATAAGTGCCATAATAGTTCGGTTTTTTTCATTGAAGTTCGTTGTTTGTCGTTTAGCTGTCACATTAGTTACTTACTTACTTACTGGCTTTTAAGGAACCCGTAGGTTCATTGCCGCCCTCACATAAGCCCGCAATTGGTCCCTATCCTGAGCAAGATTAATCCAGTCTCTATCATCATATCTCACCTCCCTCAAATCCATTTTAATATTATCTTCCCATCTACGTCTCGGCCTCCCTAAAGGTCTTTTTCCCTCCGGCCTCCCAACTAACATTCTATATGCATTTCTGGATTCGCCCATACGTGCTACATGCCCTGCCCATCTCAGACGTCTGGATTTAATGTTCCTAATTATGTCAGGTGAAGAATATGTGTGCAGTTCTGTTTTGTGTAACTTTCTCCATTCTCCTGTAACTTCATCCCTCTTAGCCCCAAATATTTTCCTAAGCTCCTTATTCTCAAACACCCTTAACCTATGTTCCTCTCTCAAAGTGAGAGTCCAAGTTTCACAACCATAAAGAACAACCGGCAATATAACTGTTTTATAAATTCTGACTTTCAGATTTTTTGACAGCAGACTGGATGATAAAAGTTTCTCAACCGAATAATAACGGGCATTTCCCATATTTATTCTGTGTTTAATTTCCTCTTGAGTATCATTTATATTTGTTACTGTTGCTCCCAGATATTTGAATTTCTCCACTTCTTCAAAAGATAAATTTCCAATTTTTATATTTCCATTTCGTACAATATTCTCGTCACGAGACATAATCATGTACTTTGTCTTTTCGGGATTTACTTCCAAACCTTGCTTCAAGTAAAATTTCCGTGTTTTCCCTAATCGTTTGTGGATTTTCTCCTAACATATTCACGTCATCCGCATAGACAAGCAGCTGATGTAACCCTTTCAATTCCAAACCCTCTCTGTTATCTTGGACTTTCCTAATGGCATACTCTAGAACAAAGTTAAAAAGTAAAGGTGATAGTGCATCTCCTTGCTTCAGCCCACAGTGAATTGGAAACGCATCTGCCAGAAACTGACCTATACGAACTCTGCTGTACGTTTCACTGAGACACATTTTAATTAATCAAACTAGTCACATTAGTTAGAAGTGAAAAATCCAACAACTATCTCAAGTCGCAAGTTGTGAGTAGTCTTCCTGTCTCTCAAACACAAATGTCTTTATCTCTGGTAAGAAGTTCCGCAAATCTGCTTAGAACCTTATCTCTACTCAGCCATCGGACTTCAATGTGCTCCCTATCCTAGATATCCAGCCCTTCTAGTAACACTTTGAATTTCCTTCTTTGCAGTGATTTGAAGCAAATTGAATTCACAATTTAAAGATAACACTCAGAACATGTCACTTTCATAATCTGTCCACAAATAACTTTGTAGATGCAGGATACAGTGATAGCCAAAGAAGGGCGGAAAAAGTCATCATTAGGACAAAACTTAATAAACCCTCTTTGTTTGCTTACCGTGCATACTCCAGTGTTTTCACTCTTATTAATTATCCTAGACTCAAATCTCTGACAGTACTCTCAGTAACGCGTCTATTTGAATCGTTGCAGTACTTTCTAAGCGTTAGACTCTTGCGGTCTGTCCAGGAAAGGTCATAATTTTGTGTTCATTGTAGGTACAAGAGTAAAAAAATGCATGGTTATAAGATTAGAATGAAATTACTTGAACATGCGTATGATAGTAGGTAGTTCAAAGTGTGACAATCATGTATAAGTCAAAGGAAATATCTTCACAAGCTGTATTTTATGCGTGAAGATTCTTTTCATCAATGGAGCAAATTGAAAAGTAAAGGTTTGGGAGTTGTTTTCTATTCTCACTGGAAGAATGGTAATTCGTGGATCTCAACCAAAAAGGGACTTTCGAGCAGTCGGTGGACGCAAGCCATTAAGATGAACTGTAATACAATACCTGTACGTACTCTCCCTGGTAGAACTCTTGACTCAACCCGTTGCAGAAGATGCGACGAGCAAGAAACGCTTCCTCACGTCTTGGGTTTCTGCCATCATGGAGAATTGCTCCGAATCAACAGACATAATACGGTTCGTTCTCTCATCGCAGCTTCAATCCGTCAGAATGCTTTCTATGAGGTTTATGAGGAGGTTGGTTGCGTCTCTTCTGATGGCTCTACTAGACGGGCTGATATAATCATAATTGATCGGCAGAAGGATAAGGGTGTCATTCTTGATCCCACAATCCGTTTTGAGATTCATGAGCAACAGCCACAAGAGGTGTGTCGTGAAAAACAAGTCATATATGAGCCTTGTTGTCAGCATCTTGGAGCACAATACCACATCACACATTGGACAGTTTTTGGGCTCATGTTCGGTGCCCGTGGCACGATCCCACGTGAAACTTTAAATCAACTTAAACAATACAAAATTTCTGATGCAACGATTGATGCCATAGGATCTCACGTGTTAAAATCATCCTTAGCTATAATTAGTAATCATTTGTACCCAACAAAATTTTTATTGTAAATGATTTCCTACGTTTTCTTATCTTAATATTTTTTCTTTTTCTTTCCAAGTGTCACAAAATTGTTTTGTTTACTTATTATTCTTTATGAATTGATTAGTAGGCCGATCTATCGAACCCTTATTTAGGGCGGCTTTTGTTTATACAAATGATCAATCTTCATTATTTAATTGATATTTAATAAAAAGATTAGGAAATATTGGATCAATGGTAACCCTTAAATTGGCAAAACTTAATTTCACACACTAGTTTATTAAACCGTGTCGGACTGTAAAGAAAACTATCGCAATGTCCATATTTTATATGTTGTACAATATTATAGTATTGAAGAAGCTGGAGCAGGAGCTACTTGCCAATACTTTTCTCTTTATAAAAATGTTGGCAAGTACGCAACAAATTTTGATGGCGAAGTTGAAGCCATTTATACATCACTTCAAAAGTATTTGTTTGGCTAAACCAGTGCAAAAACATAGTCATCCTGTCTGACTCTCAAAGCTGCAATCCAGTCCGTCAGCTCAACTACAACCCCTAAAATGGAAAAAGTAAAAGAAATTCATTGCATGGTAAAACAAATTCAAATGCTAAATAAAAAAGTGGTCTTCCAATGGATCCCGGCCCACTGCGGACTGAACGGTAACGAGAAAGCAGATATGTTAGCAAAGAAAGGAACTAAAACTAACTTAAAAACAAATTTCAAGTTCCCATATGAATCAATAAAGCGAGTCATAAAAAGAATAAGTTACAGCGACCTGACAAAACATCAAAATTTAAAAGTGGAAAGAATCATTCAAAGATCCAAAACTAATTCCTAATCTACCTCGAAAATCTGCCGTGGCCATGTTTAGATTGATTACTGGTCATGATTGCCTCAGTAAACACCTCCATCGTATTGGAGTACTGAATTCACCTAAATGCTTACTGTGCACCAGAGAAGAGGACATGGAGATGGAGCACCTGGCTAATTGTGAAACTCTTAGGACGACCTTCCATCAAAATATTGGGAAGCAAGAAGGATGAAGACTTCATTGTTAAATCCAGAGCATTAGATACACACACATATTATACAGGGACATTATTTTATTTTTACTTCAATTTTTATTGTACCTGAGTTTTTGACTGTACTTCACTCCCACCCCTTCTACTAACGAAGTTCCAACTGTCCTTCACACAGAACCAAGGCCGCATATAATAAGCAGTATTGAGTTAGTGAGTAACATATAGTACGTTTCAGAAATATGTTCGCGTTTTCCAGTGACAAAAATTCCAATATTGAATCATATTTTCGCACAGGTACTGTCCGTTTGCCTACGTCGCATCCCGATTTCTCCCACCTGCTTCTGCTCGCCCCTCTGTAAAGACTAGTGGCTGGGCTGTCATAGCTCTTTTCTGAAAACATTAATTTCTATTAAGAACTAATTGAACGTCTACGTAATATTAGGCAACTGTTTAAAATAACTTAAATAGAAAGGCTTCGTTAAGTAATTAACTATCACGTGATTTCCCCCTTTCTACGACCCTGCGACATAACCACTTGGACGGACAGTAGATAGCATGTCTGAGTAATTTTATCTGTGCGGGTCGGGCAGAAGTGAAGATTGAATTTACAATACGTAAGGTACCCTTTTATAGAGTAGGTACAGAATTATTTCAACATGAGTTACTAGTACGAAGGACTTCTGGCAATTGGAATTACGTACAATAGTCTATAGTGGGATAATATGCACAAAAGAACTGAAGCCTGTATCGAAATGAACGGCCACCATTTTCAAAAATGTGTTGAAATATCCATATTATGATTATTTTTCAATTTAACTTCATTCTCTGTATTGTACGCTAATGTGCTGTAAACGGTATAATATACACTGCATAATGAATACGTCCGTATGGAAAGCTCAGTTCGTGAGTAAAAACACTCATTGTTAATACAGTACTATATTTTGATTAAACAAAACCTAATGAAAAGTATCAAACTCAAAATTGCAATATATCCTACTTTACGTAAGTGGATGAACTACTTTTCTTCCCTCCTATACCTAGAAAAGTGATTTATTTGTATTTTACTTCAGTATCACCGAACTCCAGTTCATGGAAGAGTGTAGCAAAAGTTGTTTCCGGGTCGCAACCATTAATCCGAAGGTATAGCCAGGTTAATATTAAAAATGTTAGTAAAAATAAAATGATGTCCCTGTAGTATTGTGAAATTTTTATTTTCCTACCAATTTTTCTTCTATTGTTCTATTAAAATTATAGCATACTAGTGACTTGTGCAGCAAATTCTGCAAACTAAGTTCATTAGAAGTAGCAGAAAAAAGCCAGATCTGAATAATTTTATTGTTGGCACAAGGAAGAGCCTGGGAGAGAGGGGCCACCCGATCCAATAATTAGGATGGATATGATAAGAAATACGTGTGGGGATAGTACAAGGAAGGGAGGAAGGTTCGTGGCCCATTTGGTTTAAGTCTCATCCCGACATTTGTCCTATCTTCCAAGGGAAATGACGGAAATACTCCGAATTGAATTGATTGAAAGAGAGGGGAAATGGGAGGGGAAAAGTGAAAGGTACGTGAAAACGCGTCCTGCAAAGGAAGTTCGGGGCTGAGAGAAACTGAATACGTGAGCTACAAGGCTGTTGGCTACTTGTCTCACTTCTGGTTTCGTGCTCCAGTGAATGAACTCTAGAACATTTTTTTGGGAGAAAAAAAAACATGTGTAGCCGGTATATAAGCTGTCAGTAGGGCTTCCCGTTGTGGGCCAATCAGAGCCTAGCTCCTAGTCCCGACCGCCTACCGTGGTCTGGTTGGTCTAAACCTGTTGTTTTTAGATTTCCATGCTGTAGGCCCCCGTCTCAGTTGATATTATTACCATCTAGTTGAATTTCGACGACTTCCTTGATGACCTAGTCCCAGCAAACCGATTTCTTGTCCAGGAGGTGCTTCGAAATCTATCTTACGGTCCGTTTTCAGGCTGAGTTATGCTACTGTCAAATTATCGAGGTAATACAGTCTTAAGGTAAGCGTTCACTACATCGTATCGCACTCCTCGTACGAATCGCACGCAACGGATATTTTAAGTGCAGTGCGTTCACTGTAACGGCTTCACCTCATCGCCTCATCGGATTCCCCTATCAGCTGTTTAAAACATGACGTCGTACGATATTGACATTACTGAAAGCAGAGGAGTTGAGGTTAGGTCTATTAATTATGAGTGTTAGCGAATAAGAATTTGTAATTGCTTCATGCGTCTTAATTGAAGAGGAAGAAACGAAAGAAATATTGGTCACATAATATATTTGCAAGAAATGACTTGATTACTGTAATGGGAACGCCTCAAATTATACAATTCTTCGCAATTTTCTACACGCGAAATAAGTTTCCGTCTGCCATTTTGGCGCGATACTGAACATGGCACAACATAATAGTAACAGTTGAGCAATTAAAATTGACTTATTGAAGGAGGCCATGATCGCACGCTTCGGAAAAGTTGCTCATCCGAGATACGTGGACGGATTTGCCGAGAGGCGATGCGTGCGATACGATGTAGTGAACGCGGTTACATAAGAATTACAGGAAAGATAGTCTTTTTCCGATCCGTGCGATACGATGTAGTGAACGCTTACCTTTATGCTGCGTTGATGTTTCTTCCAGCGTTCCATAATGGTGCGTCCCGTCTGGCCAATGTAGCATTTTCCACACTCACAAGGTATTTCGCAGACACCAGGCATCCTAAAACCAAGGCTATACTTGACTGATCACAGTAAGTTCTGAATCTGTATGGGCGGTTTATGGATAGTCTTAATTCCGTGTTTTCTTAGTAGCCTGTAAATTTTATTTGAGGTGGGGCCATAAAACGGGACGTATGCCGTGCCATTCGTCTCCTCTTTTTCCTCGGCGGGTGGTTCATCAGAGAAGACCCTTTTGAGAGTCAAACTAATTTCTTTGTTGCCGAAGTTGTTCTGCTGGAACGCTTAGGCCCAATTGTATAAAACTCCCTGACTAAAGATCAACTTTGATCGAAGATCGAAAAGTGAACAGAATTCAGACACTTCTTCTATTGCAAATCAAGATTTCAGGTATAACTCCCTGTAAAGTTGATTTGAATAATTTCGAGGGAAAAATTGTTCCGGCGCCGGGTATCGAACCCGGGACCTTTGGTTTAACGTACCAACGCTCTACCACTGAGCTACCCGGGAACTCTAACCGACACCGATCCAATTTTTCCCTCTAAATCCACAGACCTCAAAGTGGGCTGACAACCGTCAAGCAACCAACTTCGAGTGCACACTAACTCTGTGTGACTTAAATTGTGGTTTTCTGTTAACGAACAGTGACGTGTATTATGCAAATCAAGCTATCAGGTATAACTTTTTGTAAAAATAATTTCCTAACCTTGTATCGGTAATATACTATTACAATCTACTCTTTAATTCTGTGTCCGATACCCGGCTCCGGAACAATTTTTCCCTCGGAATTATTCAAATCAACTTTACAGGGAGTTATACCTGAAATCTTGATTTGCATAATACACGTCACTGTTCGTTAACAGAAAACCACAATTTAAGTCACACAGAGTTAGTGTGCACTCGAAGTTGGTTGCTTGACGGTTGTCAGCCGACTTTGAGGTCTGTGGATTTAGAGGGAAAAATTGGATCGGTGTCGGTTAGAGTTCCCGGGTAGCTCACTGGTAGAGCGTTGGTACGTTAAACCAAAGGTCCCGGGTTCGATACCCGGCTCCGGAACAATTTTTCTCTCGAAATTATTCACTTCTTCTATTGTATAAAACTTTTCTGCGATCAAATTACCTTGGTTCAAATGCAATCTAAGTTCACGTGAAAAGGATTTGGCAACATCCCATAAACAGGTAAAATACGTGATGCGCGGACAAAGTTATGCAGGTTTGTTCAGTGTTGCCAATCTAGCGACTTTAACTCTTTTTCAACAACAATTTCTTTTAACTTTTATATTGCTTAAATAGGGATTTAGTGACCTTTTTAGCACCCCATAGTGACAAAATTTAATTTTTCTTTGTTGATAATGAGAAATCTAACGAATTTACAACTACTTTTTGGCGACTTTCCGTACACTGTGTTGGAGACACTGTTTTTTTTTTGCACTGTAAATAATGGCGGACAATAAGAAGAAGGTTGACTGTTCTCCAAGTTGTTATCATGTTATGGTGTTTGATACTGCTAAACATGATAAAGCTTTATAAAACGACAATTTTCGTTTACAAATACAGTTAATTGAAAATTTATGAATGTACCTATCATATCCATATAAACATAATATAATTATAGGTTATGTTATTTGATACTGCTGAACACGATAGAGCCTTATAAAATATAAGATTGTTTGTGTATTAAGGCAAGAAATTGAAAGAAATATATATAAATGTACTTACCATATCTATTAATATTAATAATAATGGATATTTTATTTGTACAATCTGTTACTCGTATATTTCAAACAGAAAATAAATAACTGAACTTGGATCATCTAACTTAATCGGAGAAATTTCTTCAGTCAAAGTTGACTTTAGTTTGAGACAAATTAATCTCAGATTAGACTTTATACGACACAAAATTCCAAGTTCAGCTAAAACAAGGATCAATTTAACCTCTGATCTAAGATTAAATGGTTTATACAATCAGACCTTATTGTAGGTGTCGAATCTCTGAAGGGAGACTCTCTTGGTCCGAAATTCCCTTCACACTGTGTAGAGGAATCGACAGGATCATTCCTTTCTGTGCACAATCCAACTCGCCTGGTTGAGAGCCCGAGAAGAGTTAATCCAAAATCGGTCCAGTAATAAGATAAGTGACTACTATGTATAAAGACGAAGACACGTAATAGAAAATACATGTCAAGAAGCACTCTTTCATTATAGTAATCTTGAGATCGCAGTTTTTTCTATTTCACAATACTCATATTTAAAAAACATGAAATCACAGACCTAAGAGTTCTAATTGTTATGCGTATTTTGACCACAATTTAAACAAAATGAAATTTAGTATGTATAACCTTATGGCAAAACGCATATTTACCCATAATATGTGTTGAAAAATGTAACAATAATTAAGGTATTAGGACATTGTACAGGGACATCATTTTATTTTTACTAACATTTCTGATATTAACCTGGCTATACCTTTGAATCAACGGTTGCTAACCCCCTTCCACGACTGGAGTTCGATGGCGTAATACACAAACAAATCACTTTACTAGGTATAGGAGGGAAGAAAAGTAATTCATCCATTTAAGTAAACTATGAAATATCACGCTTTTGAGTTTGATAATTTTCTTTAGGTTTTTGTTTAATCAGAATACAGTACAGTATTAACAATGAGTGTTTTTACTCACGAACTGAGCTGTCCATACGGACGTATTCATTATGCAGTGTATATTATACTGTTTACAGCACATTAGCGTACAATACAGAGAATGAAGTTAAATTGAAAAATAATCATAATATGGACATTTCAACACATTTTTGAAAATGATGGCCGTTCATTTCGATACAGGCTTCAGTTCTAATGTACGTCATTCCAATTACCAGTTTCGTCCTTCGTACTAGTAACTCATGTTGAAATAATTCTGTACCTACTCTGTAAAAGAGTACCTTACGTACTGTAAATTCAATCTTCACTTCTGCTCGATCCGAAAAGATAAAATTACTCTGACATGCTATCTACTGTCCGTCCAAGTGGTTATGTCGCAGGATCGAAGAAAGGAGGGAAATCACGTGACAGTTAATTACTTAACGAGGCCCTTTTATTTAAGTTATTTTAAACAGTTGTATGGGTATAATATTGCGTAGATGTCCAATTCCTAACAGAAATTAATGTTCTCAGAAAAGAGCTAAGACAGCCCAGCCTCTAGCCTTTACAGAGAGGCGAATAGAAGCTGGTGGGGAAAACCGGAATGCGACGTAGGCAAATTGGCGACAGTACCTATGCGAAAATAATGCAATATTGGAAGCTCTTTCGTCATTGGAAAACGCGAACATATTTTTGGAACGTACTGTGACGGTAAGACTACTATGACTGTATATGCGGTCTTGGATCTGTGTGGAAGACGGTTGAACTTCATTCGTAGAAGGGGTGGAAGTGAAGTACATTCAAAAACTCAGGTACAATAAAAATTGAAGTAAAGATAAAATGATGTCCCTGTACTTACTATTCAGTAGTTACTACATTTAAGAAAAACTGAGCCTCAATTCAGGCGTTACTGCGATTGTCTGCTAGTCCGGAGCTGCACTTTGGCGTGGGTTCAATTCTCTCTTAGACTGAAAATTTGGTCTAGTGTTTTCAGATGTTTTCCCTAATCGTAAGGCGAATTATGAAGATTTCTCTGCCTTAGCTCTCCAAATAACATCTCACTACCACAAATCTCATCGACTAGTCTAGTAGTTGATACAACGTTGTTAAATAATAAGCTTAAAAGATGAACTAAGTACAACTCTATATTTAGAATTTAGATCTTAGAAGACAAAGATGCTGAACCACACCTTTACCTGCAATGTTTTGAAGGGTCTTTCTTGGTACGCTCTCATCGCGGAATGATTGAAAAACAAATATTCGCCATTTGTTCAGGATTCTTATTGTACTAGTATCCTATTTATATCAGCGTAATTTCACTTACTTGGAGATATATAAATATTTTTTGTTATTTTACATCTATATCTTTTGTTACTGCAGATTATTGTCTATGCAGATGATGTGAATAGGTTAGGAGAAAGTCCACAAACGATTAGGGAAAACACGAAAATTTTACTTGAATCAAGTAAAGCGATAGGTTTGGAAGAAAATTCCGAAAAGACAAAGTATATGATTATGTCTCGTGACCAGAATATTGTACGAAATGGAAATATACAAATTGGAGACTTATCCTTCGAAGTGGTGGAAATATTCAAATATCTTTAGGAACAATAACAAATATGAATGACACTCGGGAGGAAATTACACGGAAGGAAATGTCTGTTATTATTCGGTTGAGAAGCTTTTGTCATCTACAGGGAACGGATTTATATGGACTAAAAATATATGAAATATGTAAATATATATGTAGTTATTTTTACCAAAATATGGAATTAAATATGGATTTTTACCAAAATATGGAATTAAATATGGACTTAAAATTATAAAAAAATGACTATGTACGTTAAATATTGGTACATTTTAATCAAACTAAACAAAAAATATAATGGACGTACCTTATCTTCCAATGTAGTTTCAACAAAACACAATTTTTATTGTCTGTTACCATAACAATAGGTTACAAACATTTCTTTCAAGTGCTGAAAAGTGAATCTTCTTCTATTGTCTCTGAGGATAGATTTATACTGACTAAAAGAGCGTTCGACGTCACAAGAAGTAACTGGTACATAATTCAATTTCACAATGTCTGCTGGGGATAAGTCCAAGTTAATCTTCACTGTTGATTCACCACTCATCACAGCAACAACCTTTTGTAGTTCTTCATATCCAGGGTTTTTTGAAAGTACAGTGTTCTATAAAATTGAGTACCGGGTCTTTCCTGGGGGTAAAAGGCGGTCAGAGCGTGGTGCCGACCACACCACCTCATTCTAGTGCCGAGGTCATGGAAAGCATGGGGCTCTACCTCCATGCCCCCCAAGTGCCTTCATGGCGTGTTACGGGGATACCTTTACCTTTACAGTGTCCACCTTAGCTCTTACTGCATCTGCAACTTTACCTCTACCACGATTCAGTTGTTCCACAGTACTATTTATAATTTCAAAACTTTCAGATAGTGAAAGGTGCCTATTTTGGAGACTTTTGAGCGTTTTTATGATGCATGAAAATGTATGCTGAATGTGAGCTAAGTCATTCTTCACACTTATGTCACAGGTAACTGTTTTCGCAGTATCAATTGAGACTGCATCTTCAGAGTCCAATGCAAGGAGAACATTGTTAATAGAGTCTATATGTTCGGCATAATATTCAACTGCTTCTAGCCATGTACCCCATCTAGTTAAAATTGGCTTTGGTGGCAATGGAATTTCAGGGTACATTTCTTTCAACACGTTAACTCTACTGGGAGCTTTGAGAAATACTTTTTTCACTGATGAAATCAACAAATCTACTTTAGGGAAATTGTCTCTGACCACTTCTGCCACACGATGAAATGCATGCGCCACACAAGTAAAATGAGTCAATTTAGGATATACAACAGATAATGCTTGTCCAGCTTTGACCATATAAGGGGCAGCATCGCTAATAAAGAATAACACATTATCGTACATAATACCCTTTGGCCACAGGATACCCATAGCTTCGTTGAACAGTTTAACTATAGTTTTGTTATTGCACTTTTCTAGAACATCACAATGTAAAAGAATTCGTTCAGAATATTGTTCACTTAACAAACCGATAACTACATTACCAACAAGTCTACCTTCTTTGTCGGGAGTCTCATCAATGGAAACCCAAATTGAACTATCTTTAATTTCATCTCTTATCTTCTGTATTGTCTCATCGTAGATGGATGGAGCATACGTCTTCCTAAGTGTTGACTCATCCGGGATTGTATGTTGAGTATATTTTTCAAGGAATTCCCTGAAGACCTTATTCTTTAGTTTGTAGAGAGGAATATCAGCAGAGATGAGAGAACGGCACAGGTCGATGTTAAACTCAGATCTTACATTCGATGTTGTTGGTTGTGTTAAAAACAATTGTCTCTGCTTGGAATTTAGTTGTTTGTTGGCCTGATGTTTACTAGTTGTAATGTGTTGTTGCACCAGGAACTTTTGTGTAGATGATACTGCACACTGACACAAATTACAAAATAATATTTTATTGTCAGTTGATAAACCATCTTCTTTAAATTCTGAAATGTAACTTGTTAGTTTTGATTTTAAATTGACTGAATGACGTACTTTTGGCATATTTACCGTCTTTATAGTATGATTTACAAAACTGAACCTATGTGTACTCTGACTGGCATTTAACTGTTGAGCTGCACAACTGAAGTCTGTTAAAAATTTTAAATTAAATTAATACAGTTTTGTAACTTACTTTCCCATTGTTGATAGGACTGCTAATTTTCAAATAACTCTGATGTTAAAGGGATTACTGAACATGTGTTTAAATCTCTATTGTTGAAATGTATTTTTAAAAGTTAATGGAATTTTGTTTTGTTTTATTGTTAAACCTAATATAATATGGACTGTTTTATATGAAATATGGAAAATATATGGAAATTAACGAAAATATGTACTAAACTCTAAAATATGGAAAAATATGGAAAATAAAAGTAGGATTTTTCAACCCTACACATTGTGAAACATAAAGATAATGCAAAATATAAATTATATTAGCTTTATAAGTAAATATGTATTTACATATAAATCCTTTCCCTGGTCATCTAGCATGCTGTCAAAAAATCTGAAAGTTAGGATTTATAAATCAGATCTATTACCGGTTGTTCTGTATGGTTGTGAAACTTGGACTCTCACTTCGAGAGAGGAACTGAGTTTAAGGGTGTTTTAGAATAAGGTGCTTAGCAAAATATTTGGGGCTAAGAGGGATGAAGTTACAGGAGAATGGAGAAAGTTACACAACGCATTGTATTCTTCACCTGACATAATTAGGAACTTTAAATCGAGACGTTTGAGATGGGCAGGGCATGTAGCACGAATGGGCGAATCCAGAAATGCATATAGAGTGTTAGTTGGGAGGCCGGAGGGAAAAAGACCTTTGGGGAGATCGAGACGTAGATGGGAGGATAATGTTATAATTAATTTGATGGAGGTGGGATATGATGATAGAGACTGGACTAATCTTGCTCAGGATAGGGACCGATGGCGGACTAATGTGAGGGCGGCAATTTGTAAAATTCTTTCTTACGCAATTCATTTTCTTGAATGTTTTGTAAATTTATCATCGTGCATTTTTGAAGTTTTATTTAGTTACCTGCTCTCGATTCCCTAGTATTAGGTCAGTGTGGATGTTAATGAAAACTTAAATTATTCTGTTTGTGTAATCATACGTGTTTTGTATGACTGACATTTTATTTCAATAAGAAGTCTGCTGAAAAGAACCCGAAGAAATCGTGTCAATTGAATTTAATTGAAATTTGTTTATGTAGGGCCTATGCTTTTGTACAAGAAGTTCGACAGCGTAAAACAATTCTGACAGACATTTAGAAGAACAGATAGACTTACATGTAGAACTAGGCTTGTGATGATCACGCGTTTATTTAAATAATACCATTCTAGTTAGTCTTAGAGGTAAAATGAGTGGTAAAGCTGTCATAGTTACATTGTAAGTTATTTGGGGAGGATTACATGAATTTTTAGTGATTTAAAGCACGCAATAAGTTATGTTATCGTTCAAAACATGTATGAGAGAAAATAGTTTCCTTTAGAATTACATATTTTTAAGTTAAATTATAGCCTACCGACCTCAAACGTTATCTTCCCAAAATACGACATGAAATGTTTCATATAATACAATTTTTATCTCGGAAAAGTAAGCAAAAACGAGCAAAGTTATATAAAACTTTTTATATTGAAATTTCTCGAGGAATAACCCCCTGAAAATTAATGACATCACTTACAGTTCACTCTACATATGAATCAAATTAAACTTTTGCAAAATCTGAATATTCATAGTTTTAATTATTTTAATCTATGAACAATAATTTTTAATGTAACTGTTGGTGTATTAATTCCATCTGTTAAATATATACGTCGTAGAGATGTTACTGCAATAAATTGAGAACCTCTAAAATATGAATTAATAAATATGAACTCGTTCGTAATTAATTAAATACAAAATACTTAACAATCTTAATATCATTAGTACACAGGAGAACGTACAATATACGCCAATTAGAGCAAGAGACATAGGAAAATGAGTTTTCAGGCGCACAAACTTCTAGGAGCTCAGACTGCTAGTCTGACAGTCTGAGTACTTACTAGGAAAAACAACTGAAATACAACATGGAATATTTTTAGTTCAAATTGAATGGAGGAACGTTTTGCAACATTCTGTATAACTGATTAAAACGCAAAAGGCTGCACTCTAATGAACCTGGGTCCTTTGTGGTGCTGAGATGTCATTATGTATAACTACTTGTATTCTACAACATTTAAATTGGCTGAAAGCTTTGCATTGCCTCGATTTGTGTGTACTTGTACCTCGAGATACTCAACTTCGCAAGCATGCATATTTATACCCAACTATCTTTCTAGTGTAAACACTCTGTGGGGATGTCGGAAGTACAATGCTTTCCGTTTCCTGAACTGTAAGCGTAGTAATGTGTGTCAAAAGGCAGATATTATGATGTAAAGTAAGTATTATTTTTCCTTCAGAATCCAATTAGAAGTCCTAAATTTTGCTACTTTCAAGTAACGTTATATTACCGGTTGTTCTTTATGGTTTTGAAACTTGGACTCTCACTTTGAGAGAGGAACATAGGTTAAGGGTATTTGAGAATAAGGTGCTTAGGAAAATATTTGGGGCTAAGAGGGATGACGTTACAGGAGAATGGAGAAAGTTACACAGCACAGAACTGCACGCATTGTATTCTTCACCTGACATAATTAGGAACATTAAATCCAGACGTTTGAGATGGGCAGGGCATGTAGCACGTATGGGCGAACCCAGAAATGCATATAGAGTGTTAGTTGGGAGGCCGGAGGGAAAAAGACCTTTAGGGAGGCCGAAACGTAGATGGGAAGATAATATTAAAATGGATTTGAGGGAGGTGGGATATGATGATAGAGGATGGATTAATCTTGCTCAGGATAGGGACCAATGGCGGGCTTATGTGAGGGCGGCAATGAACCTCCGGGTTCCTTAAAAGCCAGTAAGTAAGTACTTTAAAGCAACAAGCTACTTTCTCATCAGAGTTCTACGAAATGTTTATTTGGACATTTTGCAGTCTATTATTCAATATGACATTATTGTTTGGGGTGGAAGTACAAAAATTAATCTTAATAAATAATCCGTGGCGCTACAGCCCGTGAAGGGCCTAGACCGACCAGCCGGCTGCTGGCTTCACGCCCACATGTCGAAGCAGAGGTGGACGATCATCCAACCAGAATGGAGGTATCGTGTGGTTAGCACGATGATCCCCCCAGCCATTATAGCTGGTATTCGCAACCGGATTTCGCTACCTATCGTAGCTCCCCAAGTGCATCACGATGCTGGGTGGGCACCGGTCCCATACACTTGCCGAAATTTCATGAGAAAATTTCTTCCCCCATGAGGACTCGAACCAGCGCGCATTCCGTAACGCGAGACCTAGGCGGGAAAATTAATCTTAGTCCGTTAAATTTACTACAAAAACGAAAAATTAAAATTTGAATAATGTCGAGGGAAAATTATTCCGGGCCGGGTATCGAACCTGGGACCTTTGGTTAAACGTACCAACGCTCTACTAACTGAGCTACCCAGGAAATCTACCCGACACCGGTCCAATTTTTCCTTCTATATCCACAGACCTCAAAGTGGGCTGACAATCGTCAAGCAACCAACATTGAGTGCACACTAACTCTGTGTGACTTAAATTGTGGTTTTCTGTTAACGAACAGTGACATATATTATGCAAATCAAGCTATCAGGTATAACTTTTTGTAAAAATAATTTCCTAACCTTGTATCGGTAATATACTATTACAATCTACTCTTTAATTCTGTGAAAAGGGAGAATATTACTTTCGTTCTTTCTGCTTTCTAGAACGTGGTAGAAGCTTCACTACGCATTTACATGTCTGTGAATATCAAGAGGGTTTTTTTTCCTCCAATATGCGTGCAATTTCTCTCTGTTGTGCATGTCAGAATGAAATTTCCGCATCATGATTCGTATTTGTTCAAACATATCTGACGTACTTATGTATTGGAAAAAACATTTCTCTCGTCATCCCAGTCGTTACTCGTTCTTACATCGCAGTCGTGATAGAAATTGAAGACGAGAAAATCTTGTTAGCTAAGTTAGAACGTGGCACGCCTTAGCCTACATAACTCTTCTCGGCAGACCCCGTTTCAAATTCTGTTTTTATCGCCTTAAAGTAAGCAACTTTGCAGGTAACGTTTATTTTAGCAGTCACTTATGATTGCGGACCCCAGTTCGAATCCTGGTGATAGCGAAGTTTTATTTGTGGTAGACAAAGTTAAGGTTTGTCGGGGTTCTCAGTTTCTTTCCGTCTTCCACTGCCACTCTTCATTTTAGTATTAATTATAACAGTGCTTCCCAACATTTTTGAAGGAGTGACCCATTTTTGGACGAGACGAGACGAGACGTTGTTTGCGACCGACCCTCGCCACCATACCGGTACTTAGCACCATTCGAAAAATACAAATTCCAGTAAACACAAACACAAAGAAAATTTTACCTGAAACCAGTGGATACTACCAAAAGGGCGACAAAAATACAAGTAAATGGTGCAAAAATGATGAGAAATATTATGCAAAAATCATTTCTAGTACTTAATACTATTAGGTTACAGCCATGACACTGCGGTAATAGTTATATGAAACTCGAAAATGATGCTAGCGCTACATGTTACCCTAGATCATATATGTAACAGTCGCCCTCGGTAGCGTAGCTGGTATAGCGCTGGCCTTCTATGCTCGAGGTTGCGGGTTCGATCCCGGCCGAGGCATTTAAGTGTGTTTAAATGCGACAGGCTCTTGTCAGTAGATTTACTGGCATGTAAAAGAACTGCTGCGAGACAAAATTTCCGGCACACCGGCGACGCTGATATAACCTCTGCAGTTGCGAGCGTCGTTAAATAAACCATAATTAAAAAAATTATATGTAACAGATAGATCGGCCTTATAGGCTTTGACGTTAACAACTTTTGTCAGGTTTACTACGCTGCCATCTAGTTGTTACATAAGGAGTCACGTCGTAACTCCATTTGAATAGCATTAGCGACTGTACTGCCATCTCGTGTTCGTTTACGGCGGACGGGTGGCGATTCTCTTCAAAGTGCTACCGATTTTAACATAGAGAGGAGTTATCTGTTACATATATGATGTTACTCAACGGATTTATAAATAAACTTGATTTATGGTCGATATCAATTTTGACAAAAATAAATTTAATTCATTCTTGTGTATTAAAGAACTCACAGATGGAAAATTTAGTTATACTTGTTATGGATCTACGACAAATATAGAGTTCGTTTTAGAGGCCAGGTAATTAAGTTTGCAAAATTTTAAACATCAGCTTTCTGAGTAATTTCCGGAAGAAACTCAAAACCAATACGACAGCCGTAAATAGGGTGCTGAATCTCTTTTTATGCATTTGCGTTCAACTGGCTGGAATTGCAGAAAATGTGAAGGAAAAACTCTTGAAATATATACTTACTGATGGCATGTTTCAAACTAGACTTTTTTCGCAGAGCGTAAACTAGATTTGGATGAAGTGAATTCAAGAATAACTCGAGGTAACAAAAGAAGCTCTTGAATATTTAACAACGAAAAAAAAAAAAATCGAAAAATCGAAGGAGAATTGGGAGGAAAATTTAAAAGGTACGCAAAACGCGTCCTTGCAAGGGGTTGGGGGCTGTACAAAACTAAATATGTGAGCTCCAAGCCTGTTGGCCACTAGTCTCACTCCGGGTTACGCTGCTCCCCTGAAGGAGCTCTAGAAAATTTTGAAGGGGAAGCCGAAATTGGACGTAACCTCTTGGGTACCACATACGCGAGGGGGGCTGAGACTGATCAATTGATCACGGAACGGGGCGAGGAGGAGTTGGCTGGTGTGTGCCGTTAGGATGGCAAGACGCCGTCATCTGTTGTTCGATGACAAAGCAGGTGAAGGCCGTCGGAAGAAGCGCCGTGAAATCTTAACTGCAATTTGAGAGGTCCCTGTCCTTTCAATTTGCGACTTATTGAGTGACCTCGTATGTTTAATATACTATTAATATTATCTGAAATAGGGCATACATAATTTATAAGAAAGGTGGAATATATATGGGGAAGGGCATATAGGTCCGTGGCCCATTTCTTATAGGGCTCATCCCGACATTTGTCTTACGCCTGAGGAAAACCACGGAATACCTTAGGCAGGATGAGTTGTCTCATATAAGAGACTAGCCAATTTGGCTATTATGTTGGAGGTCATGAGCCTTGTTGATTTGTCTCAATTTCGAGACCAGCCATTTGGCTATATGATGGCTCAATTGCGAAGAGGGGGGAGAGATGTGATTGTTAATTAGGGGGATTCATGGGGATATGAGTGCAGGTATTTGTAACCTTGTATTTATACAAAGTAAGGTTTTTCGTCTATGAATAATATCAAAACAAAAGCAAGACATTTCTTTGAACTTAAAAGTATCACTGTGTGTATCGAATGCAGAGTCTAGATTTGAGAAGCTACTTTCTGAAAAACAGACATTATTATTATTAATATTTGAGGAGAAAAATTGACAGTTGACATTGAACATATACGTCAACATATATATGCCTAACTTGGAGTCAGGCCACAAAGGGAAACATTGAAGGAGGAAGGTCGATCCGGTGCTGTGGATTGAATTCGGCGTAGTTCAGTGGTCAGAGTGCTTGGTACGTAGAACCAAGGACCCGGGTTCGATCCCCGGCGCCGGAGCGAAGTTTTCTCCTTAAATATTAATCGTCAATATTACAGATATCATTATGTAGGACAAATTAATAAATCTATAATAGACATATTTATGTTGTTATGTTTTACTTTATAAATACTGAAACATTTGTTGATAGTTACGTTCAACGTTGTTTATGTTAATTATTTATTAATTAAGGATGAAGAATAAACATTGGAAGTAAAATGTTGGCGAACAAAGAAACAAATCCTAGAGAGGTGATAAAAACAAATGCTAAGGAGGTGATAAAAATTGTAGGATTAGCAGCCATGATCAGTTGAAACACGACGTTCCGTACCGTATTATTGGTCGAAAGTAGATGACGTAGTAAAAGTGTAATAGTCACAATAATATAATTGTAAGATTTTCCGCATTAGGTATTAATTAAGGTTCACAAATCCCGTGCTTCTTCTGTCATACTTTCTCTCGGATAATCGACTCACAATATCGTGACTCTGTTTGTTTCGCAAACGGCCAGTTATCAGCCGAGCTGTCACAGTTTATCTCGCAAGTATTAATGCAATGTATGAGGATTAATTGTCAATGGAACTTCGTTATTGCGTATTTTGAAGTCACATTTATTGATCAACAGCTTCCCATGAACACGTACACTCGCTTGGAATTTAATATAAATAAAATGTAAATAGCTGGAGTTCTGTGTACAGATGAAGGGGGGTGTTTCCGTGTTTGCGCTGTATGGAATATTAATACTTGTCAACACTGCTACACTGCGGAGGAAATAACTGGCCCACACACATTATATGAAACATGAAGCTTTCAGCTCTGTTAGTGTAAGAATATCCTTATGGAGCGACGGTGCCTTTATAGTTGTATGGAACCAAACGCTTAATATATAAAAATATAGAGGAAAAGTGGGATTGTACAGGGTCGTCATTTTATTTTTACTAACATTTTTAATATTAACCTGTCTATACCTTTAGAGAACCGGAAACACCGCTTGCTCCCCCCTCCAGGACTGGAATTCGATGATACTGGCGTAAAACACAAATCACTCTACTAGGTATAGGAAGGAAGAAAAGTAGTTAATCCATTTACGTAAACTAGAAAATATCGCGATTTTGAGTTTGATAATTTTCATTAGGTTTTTCTTTAATCAAAGTACAGTACTGTATTAAGAATAAGTGTTTTTACTCACGAAGTGAGTTATGCATGCGAACGTTATCATTATGCAGTGTACATTATACTGTCTACAGCACATTAGCGTACAATATAGAGAAAGAAGTTAAATTGAAAAATAATCATAATATGAATATTTAAACACAATTTTGAAAATGTTGGCCGTTCATTTCGATACAGGCTTCAGTTCTTTTGTGCATATTATCGCACTATAGACTATTGCATCTAATTCCAATTGCCAGTTTCGTCCTTCGTGCTAGTAACTCACGTTGAAATAATTCTGTACCTACTCTACGTACTGTAAATTCAATCTTCACTTCTGCCCGACCCGAAAATATAAAATTACTCAGACATGTTATCTACTGTCCGTCCAAGTGGTTATGCCGCAGGATTGTAGAAAGGGAGGAAATCACGTGACAGTTAATTACTTAACGAGGCCCTTTTATTTAAGTTAAATTAAACAGCTGTATAATATTACGTAAACTTCCAATTCCTAAGAGAAATTAATGTTTTCAGAAAAGAGCGAAGACAGCCCAGCTATTACAGAGGGGCGAGCAGAAGTAGGTGGGGGAAATCGGGATGCGACGTAGGCAAACGGACAGTACCTGTGCGAAAAAATGATTCAATATTGAAAGCTCTTTCGTCACTGGAAAACGCGAACATATTTCTGGAACGTACTATACTCAGTAACTCAGTACTGCTTACTATCTGCGGTCTTGGTTCTGTGTGGAGTTGGAACTTCCTTAGTAGAAGGGGATGGGAGTGAAGTACATTCAAAAACTCAGGTACAATAAAAATAAAATTGAAGTAAAAATGAAATGATGTCCCTGTATATATGATATGCGTAAATCACTTCGTGATGTAAGGAGGCGCTTATTCCGTCGGATCCCTGCCAACTAGTCACTCATAACGAGTGCACCTCAGGACATGTGTGGACTTCGGTCCTAGGTTCATAGATATCTATGACGCAGTGCAGAGGGCGGCCATTAGAGGGAACCCAAGAGTTAGAACTTAAAACTGAGACGATTCGTCCGAGCCGGGGTAGAATCCGGTGTAGCTTAGTGGATAATGCGTCAGCACGTAGAGCTGAAAACCCGGGTTCAAATCCCGGCGCCGGAGAGAATTTTTCTCCGTTCCATTACTCTTTCATCGTATGATGACGCAGAATATCTGCATTGAAAAATCGTATGTACTTCGGTACATTATAATAATATATATCAATTATTAATGTTACAAATTTACGAAAAAAGAAATTGCAATTTTCGGAGAAAAATTTGTATCAATTATGGAATTGTCTGTCAGCGTCTGTCTTCACACAACGAATTTCCTTTACCTACAACCAGACGGGACAATGTTAAATTCTGTTAGTGTCCTATTAAACCATTTCGGCGTGTCTTTCGATTTTAGCTTTCCATTCGTTCCTACAAAATATTTACAATCAATGACGCATGACGCTACTGCGCTCACACGGCCACTGTTCATATGCAAATGGCCGCACAAGAGTCTCTCGAATCGTCATACTTTAAATTTATTTCCCCTATCGGGTGTGTACGAATTGATTTTTATCTACGTACCACTGATCCAATTTGAATGGGATGCGATCCTGACAGAATGCAAATGAGGACGGCTTTTCCACTCAGACGTAGCCACGCTTTCATCCCTATCATACCTCATCCTTCGCAATGCTATTTGAAAAATGCTTCTTGATCGAAACAGATTTTTCATTCTGATGTCTTTTATTTAACAATATTTTTGTAACTTAATTTTTTTTAAATTCGTAGCATTGAAAGTAAAGGTGTTCGTGCACACTTCAGGAAACGTGAAATTGAAGCGTTGGGCCGAATAACGGTCTGCGTTACAATTGTTCAAAGTCGAATTTTTAATGGAATAATGTTCTGTATAATCTTACACAGATGTCACGCAATTTAACCTTTTTATTTATTTTGTATATATCAAATATTCTGATTGTATTAAACTCTTTGTATTTCCCAATAGCAATTGTATGGAGTTAGAAATGTTAGAAATTTCTATGATGTGTAATATGGCTTTCAATAACATACAATCGTATACTTCGCTTAGTGTACAAAACATATTGATGTTGCCCGTCCGATAGTAAATTAATGAGCTGAATTACGATGTAACATTTTGTTCCTCCTGTAGAATTAAGAGATTGTAACATAGACCTTTATTCGTCCCAATTCTTCAATTCCAGATCACCATGTCTGGGCTCATAAATTCATTTGACATCTAAAATTATAAAACTTTATAAATTTAAAACGTTCCAAAGTGTTAAAATAAAAAAAAGCAATGCACCTTATGATAGACGGGCCCCGTTTCAACACCGGTGTGGTGTCAACTTCAGTGTTTTTAAAATTACTGCTCTTCCAGCTGATCTTTCTTCCTGGCGTTTGCTTACGCAGCACATTTTGCTAACAAAAATCACGACTATAATAACATAAAAACAGATATGGAAATACTACACATCACACCAAAAAGTCCACAGTTAAAAATACTGTATTAGAACAATACGAAATATATAGTAGTCAGAAACTACCCGAAAATCGAGTGGAAACGCCATGTTCTGTAGGCAACTTCTCTGCCTTGTCCGTGTGGCATGTAGCCTACTCTCCAGGCTTATACTCAGTGTGCCGGCCGATCAAAGAGGGAAAGTAATGCTTGAAGTGTTCTTCGATTTCCAGGGTCTCGTAAATTTGGAGTTTATTCCTGAACTGTCAGTAAGGAGACGCATTTTGCAATTCTTCCATGTCTTCGTGATGTAGTTCGACGAAAAGACCCAATTTGTGACAAGGACAGAATTGGGTTCTTCATCATGACAATATCCTAGCACAGTCATGTCAATTGATATCCATAGAAGCAAGCGCGCGCTTTAGAGCTCAGGAGAGCCTGAGCGCTTTACCGCGGAAAGGAGAGACAGACGAAAGAGGCATTATATGCCGCTTGGTCGAGCTGTATACAGGGATGGCCAGCACTAATTCAATGGATAAAGGGAAGAGAACTTACTAAAACTGTATCCATGTTAATTTTTAGATTTTTCTGAGAAGTACAAGTGCATTATAAGAATGTAAGTTTTAATTTTAATGCTCATTTTTTACAAGTTTGATTTTTTTTTATTCAAAAGAAATATTTTCTCAACTTTTCGTATAGAAAAGTGAAATTTTCAGGTATAGGCCTATTTATTTAGTAGTCTTACAGAATGTTTTCGTAAATCTAATATACCTTAAATACGTATTACTGAAGATAGTGTATTGAAAATTTTGAAAATATTCGCATGTAAATTGTTTGTAAGGAAATGAATTAACAAAGCAACTACTGTTACGTCACAAGCAAAAGATACGTGCCCATGTGTTGTAAAAATGTCAGCTTTATAGCTTCAGCAGATTTCGAGAAAATAATTTGATATTCTGATGGTAGGAAGTTGCTCACTAATATCATCTTAAAAGCATAATGCGATAAGAGCTTTGTAATGGAATATTAGTTACACTTAAAACATATACAGCACCTAGGTAAATTTGCTTTGTACTGTAACATTGTTTTGATTAGTTTATTGATTACTTTTATAAGGCTAAAGGTGCCATCAATATCAATTCCAACTTATCATGTGACAATATATATATCTTTTTTTTTCTTTTTTTTTGGGGGGGATATCACTTTCTTTATGCATGATGTGTTTTATCCATTTAGTACAGTATAGTTGTACTACTATGGAATTTAAGTGAATATTCCTTCTTAACTCTTTATTATGTTATTAACATTTAAAACATAACTTCAATATTAAGAAATTGGTATTAGTATTTTTGTTTTACAGACAATATAGATAATATCAAACAGAAAGAAGGCATATAAAAATAACGACATAAAATTTCACGTTCCGTTTGAAGTTTGTGCACCACTGTTTTCTTAATCCAACAGGCTACTTATTCATATACACAACCCTTCCTCTTTCCATACCTGGCGCTTCATGCCCGCGCACGACTTCAAGGTAAGAAAAATGCGCTTTATTTGACATCACTGCCCTAGCACATCGGTCGCTCTTGTTGAGCGAATACTTCTCAGAAGACAAAATACCTGTCCTATACAGCCACCATATTCTCCAGACCTTGCTCCAGCAGATTTCTACCTATTTGCAAAGGTCAAATCCCTATTCAAGGTACGGCGGTTTGTGTCAGCCGGAGAGGTGGACATCCAATGCGACGCGCGTTCTGCGGGAAGTGACCAAAGATGGGCTGCAGGATGTTTCGAAAAGTGGTATGGACGCTGTCAGAAGTGTGTCACTGACTAGGGGGCATACTTTGAAGGCGGTGCTGTGTAAATGCTTATGTCATCTGCAACAAAGTTTTATACACATGTTCGGTTAATTTTTGACTCTGCTAGTACAAGCACACAATAACATACTCTCAGCATATACATAACACACAATTACAATTCAATACACATACATTATTCGTTCTCATAACACACGACACACAATCAATCCTCATCATAACAGCAAACACCTACCTCCATCCCAACCACTGACGAAAGCAAACTCCGGAAATCAAGACCAGCTGGAGCAGCAGTAGTTCGAAGCACACTGAAGATGACACCACACCGGTGTTCAAAAGGACCCGCCGTTATAAAAGTACATTGCCCTTTTCTAAAAATTGTACCACTTTTAACGTTTCAACTCTAGAAAGTTTCAAGTGTTAAAGTGAACAATATTGGGGCTAAGAGGGATGAAGTTACAGGAGAATGGAGAAAGTTACACAACGCTGAACTGCACGCATTGTATTCTTCATCTGACATAATTAGGAACATTAAATTCAGGCGTTTGAGAAGGGCAGGGCATGTAGCACGTATGGGAGAATCCAGAAATACATATACAGTGTTAGTTGGGAGACCGGAGGGAAAAAGACCTTTGGTGAGGCCGAGACGTAGAAGGAAGAATAATATTAAAATGGATTTGAGGGAGGTGGGATATGATTATAGAGACTGGATTGATCTTGCACAGAATAGAGACCGATGGCGGGTTTATGCGAAGGCGGCAATGAACCTCCGGGTTCCTTAAAAGCCATTTGTAAGTAAGTTAAAGTGAACAATTAAAACAATGGCATCTAAAATTGTTACATTTCATTAGAACATTTCTCCTTTAATACCAACATTTAAACAAAAATAACCAGATATAAAGAGTAATTGCCATTATTTAAATCATTTTTTAATCCCTAAATAATTTTAAAGGTTAACTACGAACGTTTACTACATAAAAATATTCTGAAGTGAGTGAAAGTTTTACCACATTTCAACATTTACAAGAAGACAAAGATAACACCCTTGCTTGCCTCTTCTGATGCTAAGACATGAGAGCGTTAAATTTTGTGAAGAGAGTACAAACAAAAGGTTAAAAAAAAGTGTAAATAGATAGCATACAAGTTGCTAGTCCTCCTAGTTTTGGAGTACGGTGCAAAATATTAGGATCCGTTCACATAGACCAGGCCTGCACAAGGTTTGCACTCTCCGAGCCGACTCACAGCTCATGAGCGGAATGCAGATATTAGCTGCGCTCTGTATAAGGGTGGACTGGAAGAAGGGGTGATCTCGTACAAAATGTACACAAAAGGAAGTACTATTACGAGTGTTCATGAAATGAATTCCCGTTCAGTGTTTACAAAACTATCTTGGACTATTATTAATTAATAAAGAAATATTTATTTAACAGAAATAATAGAAATTCTATAGCTATTTAAATGTACAATATCATTTTGTTATAGGCTATTTTTATTTATCAGTAGGCGTACATGAAAACTAGGTTTTATGCTGTTGGCAGCTGAAAGAAATAGTAGCCTACTGATCATAATGAAACATCAGTTACAGATGTTCGATGCCTGCCTTATTAAAGCTGATTATTGAAAACAGTTGCTCACAAATATAAATGTTGAGCAAAACATAGCAAACATTTTCACAGCCAGCCTGTGTAGTCGTGGATATTATTGCTAATGTGTTGTCTTGTAAAACTCAACCAGGCTAGTAGTATTATTCAAACGATCTTTACCCGTAGGTCACATTGAAGATCAATAAGTTCGAGCTGTAAATCGTTAAATGTTAAATGTTATGTTTTAGGCCTATTTAACGACGCTCGCAACTGCCGAAGTTATATGAGCACACTTAAATGCAATCGACCTGGCCCGGAATCGAACCCAAAACCTCGGGCGTAGAAGTAATTAAGAAAGTACCGGTACCTCTGATAAGACAGTGTATTTCAAATTCATAAAAAATAAATACCAACTGTACCTACTTCGGGTAATAATGCAGCTTTCAAGTCCTGAATCTTTTCACTGCGATCTTCAGCAACAAAACAATCGTAAGTATCTTTATGTCTGGACTCGTAATGACGCATTATGTTATGTTTCTTTCTACCTTTCAAAATGTTGTGGCAGATAAGGCACTGAGTATTTACTGCAGCAGCTATGAAAAAATAAGCATTTCCCATGCAATATTGAAAGAATTTGCCTGATGATCACTTTTCCGTCTTTTAGATTCCTCCATACTGTACTGTAGCAGTAGGTAAGCAACGTGAAACAGTTACTGAGAATAGGCCTACACACTGCACTCCACTAGATAGCTGAGTGGTCGTTTCCCTCTCCTCTACCTATAGCAAGTCTATGTCATTCTGACGTATCTTCCTCTCCGTTTCGGCGAGCGGTAAACACGGCTCTCCCCCTCCGAAGGAGCGCGCGCGCTCGTTGAGCGCTGTTTGTGCAGGTATGACATAGAACATACATGCTAATACCTTAGGTAAGATCCGAAAAGGGGCATTTGAGCTATGTCGAAGATAATGACACACTGGAGTGGGACTACTCGCGGAAAGAGGAACACAAACTCGACTATGTTCAGTATTGAAATGTACAGTGATGAGCGTGCCTGGAAAGAAATAAAATTATAATATTCTCACAAAATAAACTCAGTAAATCAGAGAACGGATATCAAAATATTTTTATTTCTGAACTCAATTGTCCGGGACTGGAACGATTTACCTGTATAATTAAGAGACTTTTCCAAGATGCGTCAAGTTAGTTAAAAATGCGCTTCGGGCTATTACTAATAGACATTAGTGTAAGTAGTTTATCGAGTTCTACTCTTTCAGGGGTGAGCTAAAATTTTTCTGTATATATTATATTTTTGTTACAATTATTAGCAAAATAGATAAATAAATAAATAAATAACCTAAATAAATAACCTAAATAAATAAATAAATAACCTAAATAAATAAATAAATAACCTAAATTAATAAATAAATAACCTAAATAAATAACCTAAATTAATAAATAAATAACCTAAATAAATAACCTAAATTAATAAATAAATAACCTAAATAAATAAATAAATAACCTAAATAAATAAATAAATAACCTAAATAAATAAATAACCTAAATAAATAAGTAAATAACCTAAATAAATAAGTAAATAACCTAAATAAATAAGTAAATAACCTAAATAAATAAGTAAATAACCTAAATAAATAAATAAATAACCTAAATAAATAAATAAATAACCTAAATAAATAAATAAATAACCTAAATAAATAACCTAAATAAATAAATAAATAACCTAAATAAATAAATAAATAACCTAAATAAATAAATAAATAACCTAAATAAATAACCTAAATAAATAAATAAATAACCTAAATAAATAATAAATAACCTAAATAAATAAATAAATAACCTAAATAAATAAATAAATGACCTAAATAAATAAATAACCTAAATAAATAAATAACCTAAGGAAATAAATACATTAATTAATTAAATGTCATAAATAAGGATAGTGATTCGAAGTACTCGTATTGCGGCAGTGAAGTTAGTGTTATAATGGCTGTAAAAAGTGTTTTCGAAATTACAGTGAAAGGTGTCATAACTTCATTGCAATGAGTAAGCTTAGTATTTCAGCTACGTCTAAGCTGGAATACAGTTGCCTACTCTCATACTGTACCTGACGTCACAGCCCAGGGATACGTCCCGTCTGATACAACATAGAACCGCATCTTACTCACGCTCACTCTAGTTTGTGTTGAAGCCGGAACACGGTCATAGTGAGGCTTTAAACCAGTGAAGTGTAAAAGTCGTATTATTTACTTAACGTAACATTTGTATTTGTGGCGAGGTAAAATGCCGAAGACAAAAAGTTCGAAGTATGAAAGGCTGGAGGACTTAATTCAGGAGTTCGGAGCCAATAATAATTTACATTACATGTAAGTTGTGCAAAGTAGATATAAAAGTTACAAGAAAACAGTGCATTGAAAGACACTGAAATACAAAAAGGGATAGAAATATGGTTGTACGTAACTCAAAACAAGCAGTACCATCAAACTCTGAGAGAGTACGATAAGAAATCCATGTTTTGCAGGGATCTATGTGCCATGACGGTCACTGCGAATATACCGCTTAATAAATTGAACAATAAACACTTTAGACACTTTCTAGAACATACACGAAGGAACATATTCCAAGTGAGCCCCAACTCCGTCAGCACTTTGTACCCATACTTTATGAAGAAAAAATGTTTGTCACGCAGGTAGGCCCTGGCCAACTTCGGGCTGTTGCGCCGTTAGATTATGAAGTCAGTAGTTGCTCTACTTTTATTTCTGGTTGGATGTACTCTACGAACATGCAGTAAGAACATGTTTGTCTGCCTCTTTCTCTGCTGCATCACCTGGTTCCACCTACTATATAGACTATTTACCCGCAACTTGAGTCTTTTGGTAGCAGGAATACTAAGCTTGGCAATGAGTGGGGTGAAAGTAAAATAAGTGTGGCGAATAATATTTAGTGGGTTATTTAATGGCGCTCTATTAACTGTTAGGTTATTTAGCGTTGATGGGATTGATGGTAGCGAGATGGTATTTGGAGAGATGAGGCCGAGGATTCGCCAAAGACTATCCGACATTTGCCTTAGGTTGGGGGAAAATTTAAGAAAAAGCCTAACCGGGTAATGAGCCCAAGCGGGAATCGAACCCACGCCCAAGCGCATTTCTGGTTCAGAAGACAAGCGTCTAAACCGACTGAGCTACGTCGGTGTTTGGATAATAATAATCTGTGCTGAAATATACATGTGCTCGTATGGATAATGTTGTAAATGTGTAATTATTAATACAGTATTTGTTAGAACATATTGTTACAGTAAAGTCATATATTGAAAATTTTTTAAGTTTCATTAGGGAATAAAAATTAAAATTAAAACAAGTCAACTCTGGTCACATTTCTTTTGTTATAAACATACTATTTAGAACTTACAGACATCCTTTCATTTAGCTATCTAAATCTTCGCTACATGTAAAACTTCGAAACGCACAAAAGATAATTAGATTAATGTTTAATAACATTAACCTAATATATACAATAAATTAACATTTCTCTTCCAGTTATTAAAACGAGTTTCGGAACGAATTCCAATAGCAAACGAAATAGAGTGAATTTAAATAACTCGATTGCACGTAGCTGTGCTCTGGGTCTCCGATAATGTGTAATAGGCTATCTTATGTCTGTGACGGGATATTTCAAAGGCCCAAACTTTGTTTTTGGTAACTTCACAATACATAAATACATACATACATACAATACACACACTGTCTCTGTCTCTCTCTCTTTTCTGTCAAATGCTGTGTCTTTCACTGTAAACCCAGCATTCTCCAATCTTTCCTATTTTCTGCCTTCCTCTTAGTCTCCATATATCTTAATGTCGTTTTATCTGATATTTTCTTCTCCTCCGGACTCTTCTCCCGTTCACCATTCCTTCCAGCGCATACTTCAGTAGACAGTTTCTTCTCAGCCAGTGACCCAACTAATTCCTTCTTCTCGTCCTGATCAGTTTCAGCACCATTCTTTCTTCATCCATTCTTTCCAACACAGCTTCATTTCTTATTTTGTCTGTCCATTACACACGTTCCATCCTTCTCCATACAGACATCTGAAATGCATCTATAGTCGATTCCCTTCACTTCATCGTGATGTCCAGGTTTCTTCCCCCATATAGTGTTACACTCTACATAAAGCACTTCACTAGTATCTCCCTTAGTTCTATTTGCATAGTTTCGCAGAAGATGCTCCTTTTTTCACCATTAAAAGCTTTCTTTGGCATTGCTATTCTCCTTTCGACTTCCTAGAAGCAGCTCATGCTACAGATTATAATAATGATAATGATAATGATAATGATAATAATAATAATAATAATAATAATAATTTATTTAATCTGGCAGATCTAAGGCCAGTAGGCCTTCTCTTCCGCCCAGCCAGACTCTAATTCTAATTGAATACAATTGCTTACATAGTTATTACATTAATAACTAGACCATAAAACAACATGAAAGTGAATAATGAAAGTTGGGTAAGTAATGTTAGTGTGATAATAATAAACATTGGTAAGAAATAGTTATAATAATAATAATAATAATAATAATAATACAGTACATCCCAAGTATTTGAAGCTGTTCACTTATTCTACTGCCTCGTTTAAAATTTACGCAAGTTTACCTTCTTTATTTTTCTTTCCGAAAACTATGATCTTAGTTTTGTTTGCACTTGTCTTCTTCCTGTACAGCTGTCATTTAGCTCCAGTAGCATATCCCTTAGTATAGTCTCCTCTTCTGCTAACAACGCTCTATTATCAGCAAATTTTTAATGCACTTTATTCTTCTTCGTCCTAATATTCTTCTCCCATGTTCTGAAGAGGTTATTCACTAAATCCCCCAAGTAAATGTTTTTTTATTTTAATAGGTTATTTTACGACGCTTTATCAACATCTTAAGTTATTTAGGGTCTGAATGAGATGACGGTGTAATGCCGGTGAAACGAGTCCGGGATCCAGCACCGAAAGTTACCGAGCATTTGCCTATAAAGGGTTGAGGGGAAAACCCCGAAAAAAAAACCTCAACGTGGTAACTTGCCCAAACCGGGAATCGCACCCGGGACACCTGGTTTCGCGGCCAGACGCGCTAACCGTTACTCCACAGGTGTGGACATGTAAATGTTGAACAGGATAGGTGATAAATGGCATTCTTGTCGTACTCCTCTCCCTTCTTCACTTCCCTCTAACATTTCTTCTCCTATTCTTTCACTCTTGGTTCATATAAAGATTATGGACAGTCTCGTCTCTTTCGAGTCCATACCAGTTTTCTTCAGGATTCCCATCAGTTTATTCCAATCCAGTCTGTCAAAAGCCTTTCCTACAACTCTTCACCACTATATAACAGACTGCTCAGCCTTATAGGTTTGACGTCAACAACTTTTATGAAGTTTACTATACTGCCATCTAGCGACAGTATTAGTGGTGGTGGTGGTAGTGGTAGTTGGTAGTAGTGGTAGTAGGTAGTAGTTGGTGGTGGTGGTGGTGGTGGTGGTGGTGGTGGTAGTTGGTGGTGGTGGTGGTCACGTTATAACTTCCATTTGATTTGCATGGAACAACTGTACTTCCATCTAGCGGTTGTTTTAAATGGACGGTGGCGATCCTGGTGGTTGTTCTTCCACATGCTACCGTTTTTAACATTACGATGGCTAATCTGTTACATACGTTATCACGGCTACAACATATAAATTAACTGTATATCTAGCACGATAAAAAGGTAGAGTAGAGCATCTGACCCAATATTTGAATAGAAGTTGGAAGTTAACATAAACCATCTAAAGAGCGACGAAAGTAATAAAATAGTTTCTCGGAAAAGATCATTTGGAATTTGAGCAAACGACATTGCGCAGCCATTTTTCCTTCTCACAATGTGACACTAAATGAAACCCATCAGCTATTTCATTGACTCCTGGTTCCGGTTGGACAAGAGTCCAGACTTGTGAGCAACAACGGATAGCTATCAAAATCTCATCAGCCAGGTGGGTCGGTATTTGATCTGCATATATTCCCTGAGCGCTGATTACGCGCATCAACACGTGATCCGAGCCGTCCACAATGGCTGTTCAACTCCATTGTGCTACTTACAGCGAGATCGTTAAGAACGAATTGTAATGATGACGGATCGTGCTTTGGGTTGCAGCTCCTGGTGCTGCGATCTCCCCGTGTCGCAAGACAAATTGGAAAACCTAAAGCGTAACAAATTGCGGACGTAAAACCACAGTCAAAGACTTGGGAACCTCCAGCTATCCTAGAAGTTATCTTCTTGCGCCATGGGATTGGAAAAAGGATGGTAGGAAAGGAGAGAAGCTGTAGAAAATGCTGAGAGTCAAATGTTACGGCCATCTTATTGTTAGGCCTAGGTATATAGGAATATACGGTGTGTTTCTGAAATAACGTTACAGACATATTTACACAAAACAATGAATAATTTAGCGAAGCTGTATTTCCTAATTATTATTATTATTATTATTATTATTATTATTATTATTATTATTATTATTATTATTATTATTATTATTATTATTATTATTATTTATAGATTCGGCTAAATTAGAAAATATATAAAGTAAATTTTTATCTTTATACGATGAAAGAGTAATGGAACGGAGAAAAATTCTCTCTGGCACCGGGATTTGAATTTTTCTCCTTTCCATTACTCTTTCATCGTATGATGACGCAGAATATCTGCATGGAAATATCATATGTACTTCGGTACATTAAAATAGTACATATGATATGCGTAAATCACTTCCTGATTTAAGACTGCGCTTATTTCGTCGGATCCCGGTCAACTAGTCACCCATAACGAGTGCACCTCAGCACGTGTGTGGACTTTAGTTCTACGTTCATAGACATCTATGACGTAGTGCAGAGGGCGGCCACTAGAGGGAACCCAAGAGTTGGAACTTAAACAGACGATTCTGTCCGACACCGGGATGAGTAGTGGATAAAGCATCAGCACATAGAGCTGAAAACCCGGGTTCAAATCCCGGTGCTGGAGAGAATTTTTCTCCGTTCCATTACTCTTTCAACGTATGATGACGCAGAATATCTGCATGGAAATATCACATGTACTTCGGTACATTAAAATAGTATATATGATATGCGTAAATCACTTCCTGATTTAAGACTGCGCTTATTTCGTCGGATCCCGGTCAACTAGTCACCCATAACGAGTGCACCTCAGCACGTGTGTGGACTTTAGTTCTACGTTCATAGACATCTATGACGTAGTGCAGAGGGCGGCCACTAGAGGGAACCCAAGAGTTGGAACTTAAACAGACGATTCTGTCCGACACCGGGATGGGTAGTGGATAAAGCATCAGCACGTAGAGCTGAAAACCCGGGTTCAAATACCGGTGCCGGAGAGAATTTTTTCTCCGTTCCATTACTCTTTCATCGTATGATGACGCAGAATATCTGCATGGAAATATCATATGTACTTCGGTACATTAAAAATAGTATATATTATATCTTTATGTTCATTCAGATTTCTGCCCATTAACTCCGGGTATAGTTACGAGAGAAAATGCGAATATTTTAATTGTGTGCCATGAGCTCGATTATCTGTTCTTTTCTAAGGTCCTCAAAGGTGATATATCCTGTAACTCCTCCTTAAACAATATTAGCATCGATGCCATTATATATAGGCCTAATAGTATATTATGCAACGAGCTTATAATGGTAGAAATTAAGACACGAGTTTGTTTATGAAACAATCGTAAGCGAATTTAATAATTTTCATAGGAGCCTCTCAATTACCATTATAGGCAAGATGCATACGACTCTTTTTGTTTTTACAGATATCTTACCTTGTTATTTGCGTGTATTTTCAGCATGTTCTCGATTATTGCAACAGATGGCACGAGTGTGAGTGTCCTTTCAGCGTGTTTCCGAGTAGTGCAACAGATGGCATGCGTGTACGCTGTGCTTATCGATTTTTTTGTAGGGATTAGTTTGGAGATTTAAAACCTCAAAGCAACACACATTAAACACAGGAAATGAACTACATTTATTACAATATAAAAATTGTAGTTATCTTGTTCACAAGTATGAAACACAGTTGCGTGCAAAATTTTACTTAGGTATCTTAAATACCTACAGAGTTATCACAAAAACGGTTTTGAAAAATACCAGTTATGGGAAATTAGCGTTAATTATACTTTATGTGGAGACCTAAATTAGCGCAAGCTCACACGTTTATGGTCATAGCTACCAGAATAATGTATATGTTGTAAAAATTCCTTCACTGACATAAAGGTAAATGTCCAGTCTTTATATGAAAATAAATTGAAAAATGACTTTTTTGATTCTGAAACCTGTATATCTCCCCTTAACATACGAGTACATAAATAGTTCTTTTATTTTTTTATGCAGGTTTAACTGTTTATTTATTTCGTTTATTTTATTATACTTTGTGTGGTGATTTCAATATATTGACAATATTTAATATAGGTGAATATAGATTTAATATAATTAGAGGAATATTAGGTGATATAGCTATTATAGGTGATAGTTTTCATAGTTGAATTATTTTTCGTACCCCTTTATTAATTTGTGCACGTTTTTATTCAAAGACTTTAGTATTGTTGGTTAGATATTTAGGTAGTTGATTTGAATATTATTATTGATTTAGGTGTATTAATTTAAGTAAAGTTAATAGAAGATGTTAACTTCTTTTCTATGCTTTCAAAACATATTATACTTTTCTTTAAACCTTTTTAATATTATTTAGTTATTTATTTATTTAGCTATTTATTTAGTTATTTATTTGTTTATTTAGCTACTTATTTAGTCACTTATTTAATTAGTTACTTATTTAATTAGTTATTTATTTAGTTATTTATTTATTTAGTTACTTATTTATTTAGTTACTTATTTACATAGTTATTTAGTTAGTTATTTAGTTGTTCAGTTAGTTTAGTTATTTAGTTAATTATTTATTTTGTTAGTTATTTAGTTACTTATTAAGTTATTTAGTCATTTTATTTATTTAGTTATTTACTTTGTTATTTAGTTATTTAGTTTGCTATTTAGTTAGTTATTTAGTTATTTATTTTAGTTATTTATTTAGTTATTTAGTTATTTATTTAGTCATTTAGTTATTTATTTAGTCATTTAGTTATTTATTTAGTCATTTAGTTATTTATTTAGTCATTTAGTTATTTATTTAGTAATTTAGTTATTTATTTAGTCATTTAGTTATTTATTTAGTTATTTATTTAGTCATTTAGTTATTTATTTAGTTATTTAGTTATTTAGTTATTTTATTTAGTTAGTTATTTTATTTATTTAGTTATTTATTTAGTTAGTTAGTTATTTATTTAGTTAGTTAGTTATTTATTTAGTTAGTTAGTTAGTTATTTATTTATTTAGTTAGTTATCTTAGTTATTTATTTTAGTTATTTAGTTATTTTAGTTAGTTAGTTATTTATTTATTTAGTTATTTATTCAGTCATTTATCTATTTAGTTATTTAGTCATTTTTATTTATTTATTTATTTATTTAGTTATTTGTTAATTTAGTTATTTGTTTATTTAGTTACTTATTTAATTAGTTACTTATTTAATTAGTTACTTATTTATTTAGTTACTTATTTACATAGTTATTTAGTTAGTTATTTAGTTATTTAGTTAGTTGTTTAGTTAGTTTAGTTATTTAGTTAATTATTTATTTAGTTAGTTATTTAGTTATTTTATTTATTTAGTTATATACTTTGCTATTTAGTTATTTACTTTGTTATTTAGTTATTTAGTTTGTTATTTAGTTATTTATTTAGTTATTTATTTAGTCATTTAGTTATTTATTTAGTCATTTAGTTATTTATTTAGTTATTTATTTAGTTATTCAGTTATTTATTTTAGTTATTTAGTTAGTTATTCAGTTTGTTATTTAGTTAGTTATTTTATTTATTTAGTTATCTTAGTTAGTTATCTTAGTTATTTTTTGTTAGTTATTTAGTTATTTTTGTTAGTTATTTAGTTATTTTTGTTAGTTATTTAGTTATTTTTGTTAGTTATTTAGTTATTTTTGTTAGTTATTTAGTTATTTTTGTTAGTTATTTAGTTATTTTTGTTAGTTATTTAGTTATTTTTGTTAGTTATTTAGTTATATTTGTTAGTTATTTAGTTATTTTTGTTAATTATTTAGTTATTTTTGTTAATTATTTAGTTATTTTAGTTATTTAGTTAGTTAGTTATTTAGAAGTTATGAATATTCAGGTTTTGCAAAGGTGGAATTAGACTCCTATAACTATTATTGATAAAGCGAAACATGAATATTAATGAAATAAAGATTCTGAAACTACTGAAAGGTAGAGATAAGAAAAGGAATACTGGCATTCAGGAGGATTTAGAATATTTAATTTAAAATAAAAGGAACTCTGAGATAATTGGATATTACACGCACAGCGAATGGAGAGGTCAAGGCTAGCTCATATAATAAGCCAATTAGTGAAAGAGACGTAATAGCTAAGTCCAAAAAACTTCCATTTAATGAAAAGTACGTCGCTAGAGGCAATGCCTGACGAAAGGATTATACTAGTGACGGAAATTTTACAGAAGAATCTTTTTAATATAATTGTAACCATATCGAGGGCTGAATAGGACTGATGACCCTGCAGATGTAACGACTGGTTCTGCGAAATAATTAGCTACGTTGCTTGCGAAAGTTCCATGTATGCGACGGAATGAGACGAATCTTGAAAATAGTTCCTTCACACGACGCGACTTGCCTTTTATTTCAGTCGCATCTGAAGCATGCAAAGCTCAGATATTCCGCTACAGCAGTTACGCCGATTTGTTTTAAATGTTCGTGACTGTTCAACAAAAGGATAAAATTCCGAGGATGGAGTTCGCTATACACATACTGCTAGCTACGAAACGCGAGTCTTTTCAACATCACGCTGATAACGATAGTGAACTGAGTTGTAAAGTTTGCAATGTCAACCTACCTCACCCATTAGTAATGAAGTCGTACAATATGTTCAGAAAAAGTTCTACTTGCGCATTGTATAAAGTAAAAGTAATGTTATGTTGTTTGAAAAGCAATACAGTGTGGTCCAAAAATCTCGATCCATTTTCATTAAATCGGCAATATTTTCTTTTTAGTTCAGTTTAATCAAGAAGCATGTTTAGGCCTATATTACACTGTCAAATTTCTGTGTCACAGAAGTTTGTTAAAATATCTCTATGATAATAGTAATATACGTTACAAGAGCGGTATGTTGACGTTTTCATGTTCCAGGAAAATATTGAAAAAGCGAAACGTAGTTGAGCTTTTTTAATTTCCGAGAACATGAAAACAAACATATCGCTCGTGTATCGTACATTATTTTGTGCGAAGATCGTTTATTACATACCTGAAAGACGAATTTCTAATTAGTTGCAATGAAATCTCCATGTTGGTTTCTGTTTAATGACGGCAACTTCGGAAAACCAAAAATTTATCTTCAACATTGTTGCTATAAAATGTTTTCTGTGTTTACTATACTCCAGCAGGCCGTGATATACATCTGTCTTTTTTTTTCCCCCAGTCTATAAATGCGAACTTAAAACAAACGGTAAGGTTATGTAATGATTTATTTTTCATTTTAATATTTTAACAATATTATTTATATAACATATTGCAGTAATAACACGGCATCTGGAATCTTGTTGATTTTTTCACGGCTTCCTTAATGTTACTTGTTATCAGGAATGCAATAAGTTTCGTGGAGTAGTAGACTTTACTTAATTTTTGCAAATATTTGAAAACAATAATTAACATTGCAATTTAGGTGAAATTGCAGTGGTAAGTTTCCAATTTATAATTATTACTATGTTAAACGTCTCTAAAATAATATGTTAAAAGCCTAAAGCAGTAAAATGAATGTCGCTCTTAAGCGGTAAGAAGAGGAAAATTGTTATGTGTGTTACGTTGGGAATACTAAATGTAGTATTTCACACTTACCGCGTATTGGTTCTGTGCGGAAAGCAAGCAAATACGCACGATCTCGCACAAAATATTTTACAGTGTATTATAGTATACTGCGTGTTCAGTTCAAAGTGTGTCATGGCTCGCCGTATGCCGTCATGTGGCTAGCCGATGAGTCTAGAGGGCTCAGCAAGGGCGTATTACCTATGTGCCAGAGAAGTTGCCTAGCAAGTACGGCGTTCATTCTGAAGAGTACGTACCGATACGTACGGTAACGCCGCTGGTAGTGGCAGGAATGTGAACTGTTTGGAAACACGTACTGAGATGAGTTTTTTTTCTTACTGTCGGGATATGGGGAGAGGGTTAAGACGATTACTTACGTATTTGTTGACATTAACTTGGACGGTCAACATGGACACGGAGCATTTCATTTGTGTTGTGGAATGTTGCCGTACGCAACCGATGATAACAAATACCCTGCGCACGACTTGCCCGCGCAAAACACAGTTCGAATGAGGTTATGGTAGCAAACAGACTTTACAGACCGCCATCTGTTGCTACGACGTTCAAGTTATACCATACACGTTCTCGAGTTCAGATTGAACGCCTTGAATAATAGGCAACTTCTCTGAAATAAAAGCTCAAACTCGCTTCAAATCGCTTACTCACAACAGTGACATCATGACATACTTTGAAATGAACACCCAGTATATGATCACATCTAGCTGTGACATAATTCTGTGATAAGTTATGGTCATCATCATACCTTTGATAAAATCTGTGCCTGAGAAGAAAGAAAATGGCGGAATTTAAGTACACATGGTCCGTAAAAACCACAAAACTTTTAATATCACATTATGAGTTGCATGAAATGCTTCATCATCCATTATTAAATACTTAGTATATATAGAATTTCACATCTTCACACTGACGTTGTCTCAGTTCTCTCTCCAACAATCAAAATTTTGCAAGATATCAGGAAAAAATATTTCTCCTACACAAATGGCACGTCCCAATTTAAAGTTATAATTATTACCTTTAACAGCGGAAGTTATTTTTTTGTATTCTAAAAATGGTTTATTAATCTAAAAGTATTATCTAATCTCTGTACCAAATTCCAGCAAAATATTAATTCAGAATACGTAGAAATTGTATTTTGAGTTGTAGTAAATTTAAATTTAAACCTGTCAAAAATCTGAAAGTTAGAATTTATAAAACAGTTATAAAACCGGTTGTTCTTTATGGTTGTGAAACTTGGACTCTCACTTTGAGAGAGGAACACAGGTTAAGTGTGTTTGAGAATAAGGTGCTTAGGAAAATATTTGGGGCTAAGAGGGATGAAGTTACAGGAGAATGGAGAAAGCTACACAACATAGAACTGCACGTATTTTATTCTTCACCTGACATAATTAGGAACATTAAATCCAGACGTTTGAGATGGGCAGGGCATGTAGCAAGTATGGGGAATCCAGAAATGCATATAGAGTGTTAGTTGGCAGGCCGGAGGGAAAAAGACCTTTAGGGAGGCCGAGACATAGATGGAAAGATAATATTAAAAAGAATTTGAGGGAGGTGATGATAGAGAATGGATTAATGTATCTCAGGATAGGGACCAATGGCGGGCTTATGTGAGGGCGGCAATGAACCTCCGGGTTCCTTAAAAGCCAGTAAGTAAGTAAGTAAGTATTAAATTTAAACCAGCGACAGCCACCTGCGTGGCTCTGTCGGTTAAGGCGCTTGCCTGCCGGTCTGAAGTTGTGCTCGGGCGCGGGTTCGATCCCCGCTTGGGCTGATTACCTTGTTGGGTTTTCCCGAGGTTTTCCCCAACCGTAAGGTGAATGCCAGGTAATCTATGTCGAATCCTCGGCATCATCTCGCTATCACCAATCTCATCGACGCTAAATAACGTATTAGCTTATTCAGCATCGTTAAATAATAAAAAAAATAAACCAGAGAAGATGCTTGCATATCCTCTTACACCCTGTTCGAAGATCTTAAGTATCATATCTCATGGGAAATTATTTACGTCTGTAAATAAGCTTTAGAATTTTTAAGCTGTTACAAATGAAAAGAAATGCAGGAATATATTCGGTGGTTTATAATGATGGCGGAATTTATTGAAAAATAAGAGGTGACAGTGCAAAACACCTATTGTGATCACGATTATAAGTGGTCTGGATGGCGTTAAACCAGATTGCGGTCTCTGCAGTGTGTAACCGCAGCGTAACAAACTCTGGTGTAAGAGGACGCTCTGTAGTAGGACAATTTTTTTTTAAAGGTTTAGTAAACTATTGTGTAAAATGGATCCATGATAATATTATCTGAATAGCAAATCATCAATGATAGGCTATAAAAAAGAAGAATAACAACATTACACTACTATGACAAAAATAAAAAGAAAAAAGATGGATATACTTACGTTTTGAAGTTGTGAAATTCCCTGTTAATGGTACCTGATATTTCCCCTAGATTTTATTTCAAGTTCGTTTTATTCTGTTCTACAAAGTCTGACATTTCTAGCCGTATTTTTATTCATTTTTCTAAATTAACATGCTTAAATGACCTTGGGTTTCAAAACAAAATGTAATCTATTAGATTACATCAATTTTTCAGTTAATCCCCTTCAAAATTTCTAAGTCCTTTCCACGGAACTGTAAAGAACAGAGTGACACCAGTGGCCAACTTCTTTGGAGGGCACAGATTATTTTTCTGGCCAAAATTGCCTTACAAGAACGTATATTTTACAATTTTTCTCTCTTTGAATTTCGTCTGTAACAATGCCATTATTTTTAATAATAAAAGATACTCCAGCATTCACTCATTCAGTGTCTTCCTGGTCTATCACTGCAATTCCAGCATTCCCAATCTCCCCATTTTTTCGTCTTCCTCTTGGAATGGAATGGAATGGAATTTAGCTGAGGGGACACGGATGGCCCAGCACTGCGACCTATTGAGATCTATTCCGTTAATCCTCGATATGGAATGAGTTGCATGCCACAGATACCCTATGCGCACCGCCCTAACCACATAACTCCCTTAATAACTGGTCTCTACAGCCGACAGAATGCATTTATCATTCCTGCTTCGGCAAATTCCCCCAAGATCCCCCCCCCCCGTCGATCCGAGACGAAACTCCTCCCCCGACTAGGTCCGCCTTGGGTGCCATTGCAGAAGCCATACAACATCGCTGAACAACGGAGGCCGGTCGAGAGAGTCAGCAGCTTCGGGAGGCCGCCTGTAGAGTGATCTGAAAAAGTGGAAACGGGATGATGGGGGAAGAAAGGAAGTGGCGAAGATGAGTCGGGTGCCAATCGCCTGATAAAATTACCTGATATTCATCCATAGCAGTGAGGGGGGGGGAAACCGAAAAACCTCACCCAGGCATCTCGTCCTGACAGGGAATCGAACCCGGGACCGCTGCGTTCGGGGTTAGACTCGCTAACCCCTCAGCCACAACGGTGGACTGTCTTCCTCTTAGTCTCCGCATATGATCCATTTATCGTAAAGTAATATAGCAATTTGAATTTGAAAGAAAAGTGAATAAAAATTTTCCACCCGTAATTATGGAATGGCTGTACTGTAATGTATTCGTATAATCGTATTCCACCTTTACAAACAAACAATCTAGCGCATGCACATTGCATCCCACAAAAAACCGGTAAACATTACAATAAGTACAATACCTATCGATAAGAAGACTAAATAGAAGATTACTTCTAAGGAACTTCTAAATAAAAAGTGAAACTGGAACTGGTGTTGAAGCTAAATTCCCTAAACTGCCATGATGATAATGAACAATAATAATATAGGCAGTAGGAAGAATATGACGTATGGGCTATTGCTAATAAAAAATATGCATTTATAAGTAGCGGAGTTCCGTGGGTCTGCAGTCAGGCTCTTGAATTCACAAACACAGACTGCACTTCCTCGTAACTCGACCATAACCTATGATTAGCACAGCCATAGGTAATAATAATTTTCTCTCTCCTTTCTTATTTCGTGGGCAACTTCTTTGAGTCGCTTGACGTTTGTGACCTTGTATTTAAGTAAGAGTATTACGTGACTGGAAGATATTTGCTGAATTGACAGAGACATATTCGGTAGAGGCTAGTTGTATAGCTTGGAACATCTACTTCAAAGAGAAAATTATAGGCTACAGTATTCTGATTGATATATTTTATTGGCCGCATTTTGTTCTTTCTAGGCATGACCTTATCTTTATTTCTGGGTTTAAAGAAATATGCACTCCAATAACTTTAAGAAATGAATTTTAACTTAAAATATGCAACTATTATCATAGCTTCGTTACCAAAATTATTATTTCCAGCCATTGCGGTTATATAGCCTATTTATTTCAAATTAGATCATCTCTTGCTGTCATGGGAACTAGAAACCGAGGCTTTCATGAGCTTCTTCCTTTGATATATTTACATTAACATTGAAGAGAACTCTGTGCCTTCTTTCTATTTCCATATAATTATATTGTATAATAAATGATTGTAAACGGAATGAGTTAGCTCTGTCCGTAGAGCTTTAGACCAGTAAATGAAACAGCACGGAATCTTGCGAGTCCAACTTCTAGAGTTTATTCGGTCTCCTATGAAATGGTGTACCGGGTTTTTCTCACGGGTTAAAAAAGACATGCACGATGATGATAACGCCATCTTCTAGTACTGGGATAAAGGTACATGGCGATTATTTAGTCCTGACAGTCGCCGGAAATCTACGCCTGGATCAGGCGAGTCCATTAAGGGTATATGCACGTGAACGACCACAAATATTATCAGATAATGCTGGCTATAAATTTCTGAAATTTTATAAGAAAATGAACTCACAATTCGATAAAAATTACAAGGTACCACAAAAAGACTTATTAGAACTTAAATATCATTCTGATTAAAGTATAAAAAAGATTATTAATAATATTTTTCAAACCAGTTTTATCAAAGTATTAAAAAAAGAAAAACAAAAAAATTCTGCAGTTACATCATTTGGTAACCATAACATTGTTATGGTCTCTCTGACATCTTTAATATTTTTCCTGTATGTAATAAACACTTATTTCTGAAAAGTAGACTACTCTCAGACATGTAGAGTTGTTTATTTTAATACAATTAATTTTTTATTTGTCCTATATAAAATATATTAAAATTTACATAATGTTTTGTGACCTAATTTTTCTATTTTAAAAGAAATGGGCATTACTGTAGTCTAGCATTTTGCATAAATGCACGTTAAATCAGTGTACAAAATTTCAGAATTCTATCTCTAATGGTTGTGCAGTTATGAAATAATATTTGTGAAAATTTTCAAATTTTGGAAAATTTAATTTAAAGTTAAAAGTGAATTCTAAAAAAAATATTATTAGTAACCTTTTTTTATACTTTTATCAGATATTGAAGTTCTAATAAGTCTTGTTGTGGTACGTTGTAATTTTTGTCCAACTGTGAGTTCATTTCCTTATAAAATTTTATAAATTTAGAGCCTGCATTATCTGATAATATTTGTGGTCGTTCACGTACATATAACCTTAAGTTACGCCAAGGGATGTTCAGGTTAGTCTATTGCCTGCAGTCAGAGCGATCGGATGTCACGCAAGCGTTGTGTTTCCAGTACAGTTAAACAGTACTGCATTCCTTTACCGACCGCTCGCCCTTATCTCTACTCCGGAATTCTCCCCACTACTCCTATTACTTCCTCTCTTTCTCGTCGCGAGCTGTCAGGGCTAAATAATCGATCTGTACATGGAAGTTTTATTTCTCTGCCTCGTATAGGTTATACTTCAATGGTTATACACGGTTTTAATATTTCACTCGAATTGATTTTGTTAAGACAGGAAATAGGACTGATAGCACAGAACTAAGATGGTAGTGTATTTTAAAAGCTGCATTAAGTGATTCATCCACATTCATTGACACGTTATAGTATGAATAAATATATTATTGTCCTAAAAGTTTGTATATGCAGTATGTACCGCTATTTAATATTCAAACTGTTAATTCAATTTAAAAGAGCAGTGTATTATGACAATAAATGATTGAAAGAATTTTAGTTCTGTCCTTTAAATGTGCAGAAATTTGAGCAGACCATAAACGTAACTTTTCCCTCTGCAAAGGAATTTTACAATGTTAAATTTTTCTCTTAAAATTTCTTCACTTTTAAAGGACAAAACTAAAATTCTTTCAATCAGTTATTATCATAATACAATGCTGTCTTAAATTTAATGAACATATTCGGAAAGAAATCAACGGTTTTCCGAAAACATGCTATGTAATATTTCATATAAAACAATTTTTATCTCGAAAAGGAAGCAAAAACGAGCAAAATTTTAATAAACTTTTTTGTTTGAAATATCTTAAAGAGTAACCCCCTGAAATGAATGACATTACGTACGGTTAATTCCGTATGTAGGCATATATATGTATATAATGTTGTGTTTTTAGTAATGATATTCTTACAATATAATGCAAAATGTGGCTGATTATATTCAATTTTATTTCAAAAAGGAAGTGGCTCCATTATTTGTATATATTTTACCCCCCTAAGTTACTGATTGCAGTAAATGAGTGAGTGATAAAATGAAACCTCTAGATACGCAGAATATACTCTTCAAAAGGAAAGAAACTTAAAATTTTTAGAATCTTTTTGTTGTTTTCCACAACTTTGTACAATTAGAGCTACCTCCTTTTTGCAGGAGCCCTTCATTTCTAAACTTCTGAATTTCAGTGAACTCAAGCTTTGTTTATTTAAAACTTTTAAATCTGACCCACATATGATAATCGAGATGTAAATATACAGTAGTCTACAGTAGAAGACGGAAATAGACAAATTAAAGAATCGGAAGAATTTGGACATTCTAGTGTTTAAATTATTGGAGGGATGGATGGATGGAGGGATGGATGGAGGGATGGATTGGATGGGATGGAGGGATGGATTGGATAGGATGGAGGGATGGATGGATTGGATGGATTAGTTAGGATGGAGGGATGGATTGGATAGGATGGAAGGATGGATTGGATAGGATGGAGGAATGGATTGGATAGGATGGAGGGATGGATTGGATAGGATGAAGGGATGGATTAGATGGATTAGTTAGGACGGAGGGTTGGATTGGATAGGATGGAGGAATGGATTGGATTTGAATGGATTGGATTAAATGGAGGGATGTATTGGATAGGATGGAGGGATGGATTGGATAGGATGGAGGGATGGATTGGGTAGGATGGAGGGATGGATTGGATAGGATGAAGGGATGGAGGGATGGATTGGATAGGATGGAAGGATGGATTGGATAGGATGGAGGGATGGATTGGATGGATTAGTTAGGATGGAGGGATGGATTGGATAGGATGGAAGGATGGATGGGATAGGATGGAGGGATGGATTGGATAGGATGGAGGGATGGATTGGATAGGATGGAGGGATGGATTGGATAGGATGGAGGGATGGATTGGATGGATTAGTTACGATGGAGGGATGGATTGGATAGGATGGAAGGATGGATTAGTTAGGATGGAGGGATGGATTGGATAGGATGGAGGAATGGATTGGATAGGATAGAGGGATAGATTGGAATGGATTGGATGGATTAGTTAGGATGGAGGGATGGATTAGTTAGGATGGAGGGATTGATTGGATAGGATGGAGGAATGGATTGGATTTGAATGGATTGATTGGATGGGTTGGATTGGATAGGATGGAGGAATGGTTTGGATAGGATGGAGGGATGAACTGGATAGATTGGAAGGATGGAGGAATGGATGGATTGGATAGGATGGAGGGATGGATGGATTGGATAGGATGGAGGGATGGGTTGGATGGATTGGATAGGATGGAGGAATGGATTGGATAGGATGGAGGGATGGACTGGATAGATTGGAAGGATGGAGGAATGGATGGATTGGATAGGATGGAGGAATGGATGGATTGGATAGGATGGAGGGATGGACTGGATAGATTGGAAGGATGGGGGAATGGATGGATTGGATAGGATGGAGGAATGGATTGGATAGGATGGAGGAATGGATTGGATAGGATGGAGGGATGGACTGGATAGATTGGAAGGATGGAGGGATGGATGGATTGGATAGGATGGAGGGATGGATGGATTGGATAGGATGGAGGGATGGATGGATTGAATAGGATGGAGGGATGGACTGGATAGATTGGAAGGATGGATTGGATAGGATGAATGGATCGATGGATTAGTTAGGATGGAGGGATTGATTGGATAGGATGGAGGAATGGATTGGATTTGAATGGATTGATTGGATGGGTTGGATTGGATAGGATGGAGGAATGGTTTGGATAGGATGGAGGGATGAACTGGATAGATTGGAAGGATGGAGGAATGGATGGATTGGATAGGATGGAGGGATGGATGGATTGGATAGGATGGAGGGATGGGTTGGATGGATTGGATAGGATGGAGGAATGGATTGGATAGGATGGAGGGATGGACTGGATAGATTGGAAGGATGGAGGAATGGATGGATTGGATAGGATGGAGGAATGGATGGATTGGATAGGATGGAGGGATGGACTGGATAGATTGGAAGGATGGGGGAATGGATGGATTGGATAGGATGGAGGAATGGATTGGATAGGATGGAGGGATGGACTGGATAGATTGGAAGGATGGAGGGATGGATGGATTGGATAGGATGGAGGGATGGATGGATTGGATAGGATGGAGGGATGGACTGGATAGATTGGAAGGATGGATTGGATAGGATGAAGGGATCGATGGATTGGATAGGATGGAGGGATAGATGGATTGGATAGGATGGAGGGATCGATGGATTGGATAGGATGGAGGAATGGATTGGATAGGATGGAGGGATGGACTGGATAGATTGGAAGATGGATTGGATAGGATGAAGGGATCGATGGATTGGATAGGATGGAGGAATAGATGGATTGGATAGGGTGGAGGGATGGATGGATTGAATAGGATGGAGGTATGGATGGATTGAATAGGATGGAGGGATGGATGGATTGGATAGGATGGAGGGAGGGATGGATTCATTGGATAGGATGAAGGGATGGATTGGATAGGACGGATGGATGGATTGGATTGGATGATAGGTTTGTATGGATAAGATAGATAGATTAGATTAGATTAGATTAGATAAGATAGATGTCCTTCAAAAACCAAAGGTTATAAGACAAGTCGCAGTTTTCAATACATATAAAATATGACTAAAAAATAAAACTCAAGTACAATACATAATATACATAATGCCATTACACCATGTCTTATACTCAGCAAGTTATAACCCGATATCCTGAATTCACAAACCTATTTGGATCCGTCGTGATCGCTACATTTCATGGCTAACTCGCAAAATGGTAAAAATGAACATGCAACTAAATCTTGTATTGGGGGTCCCTATCAGCACGTCCTGAGGTTGCGGATAGAGGAGACCGTCTCCAGATGTGGAGAATAGCTGCGAATATAATAAATAATCAGTTGCGGACTGCGGATGAGGGATGGTCTTCCAGCTTAGGGGTTGAGCGTAGGGTTAACAATTCATCACCGTAGAAAAAAAAAGTTTGTTACAAAACTCCAAAATAAGCTTCGGGATGGGTTCATTGTATTCTTCACCTGACAAAATTAGGAACATTAAATCCAGACGTTTGAGATGGGCAGGACATGTAGCACGTACGGTCGAATACAGAAAATGTATAGCCTATAGTGTGTTTGTTGGGAGGTAGGAGGCCGAGACGTATATGGGAGGATAATATTAAAATTGATTTAATGGAGATGGAATATGATGGTAGGGACTGGATTAATCTTGCTCAGGATAAGGATCGATGGCGGGCTTATGTGACTGCGGCAATGAACCTCCTGGTTCTCTAAAAGCCGTAAATAAGTAAGCTACTAAATCTTGTTTAAATGTCCCAAAAATTTTTACGATCCTAGAAATGAACGTTTTATAATTACTATTGTTTCTTCCTGTGACATTTTATGTTTAACAATTAAGTCTACAGCATATTGTTAACGAAAACGGCGAATTTTTCAAAACAATATTCCTATCTAATGTAATATATTACTGTCTAAACTTTTGGAGAGAAACTTTCATATGTATAAATATTCATTAATGCTGGTTAAAATTCAGCTGAGTTTTATGTAGTTAAATTTCAAAAAAAAAGTTTGGACGTGTCTTGTTAGTTTAACAGTTTTCACTCAACACAAACTAGGTTCTTGATTACAAGGCATATGCTGTCGTAAAGAAGGATGGATGGATGAAAGCATTAATGAATGAAGACCTGTACCAATAGCTCAGTCGTTCCCAAACTTTCTGAAGGCGCGACCCACTTTTCGGCGAGAATTCTCTTTGCGAACCCTAATATTGTACAGGTTCTTGACCCAATTAAAAAAATTCAAATAATTGTAAAATTGCAAACAACTGGACCTATAATTTTATTCAAAATCAGTTTACACCACCCAAAGTACGATTTTAAACAACAGTTTTTTTTTTGTCCGAAAGAAATTAAAAAAAAATACGAAAGTTACAGATGCATACTGAATATGTTTTTGGACAATTGCGTTCAACGGACTGAAATTAAAAAAACTGGAGGAAAAACTCACAGAGACATGTACCTACTGATGGAATGTTGAAACTACACCTTTTTGCATAGCATAGTTCAGTTTTGAATGAAAGGAATACCTAGGGCTTGCGAAAGAAACTTGGTAACATTTGCAACACCGTATTTATGCAAAATAAGTTTCTTGTCTTGTCTATAATTTCCATCAAAACAAAGGCGAAAAAATCTCCTTGAAATTCAAAATGATATCAATGTGTATTGAATACTTAGTCAATATTTAAGATGCTACTTTTTTTTTCTTTTTTTTTTTCGCTTATTTTGAGCGTTGTATATTTTTGTGCTTCTAAATACCAAATAAGTAGGTTTAAGCTATGTTATTAAGACCTTTTTTTATTTATTTTTAAATCACCTCGCAACCCTTTTCAGCTCTTTACACGACACCTCGAGAGGTTCCGATTCCCACTTTGGGAAGCAAGCACTCCAATAGTTAAATGAATAGTGGATTGGACCAATGGATGAATGAAACAATATGAGTGAATTGACAAAACGATTTTTTGAATTAATGAGTGGTTGAGTGTGTTAATGAGTAGGTGAGTGGGTTTATAAGCGGGCGGGTGAATTCATGGGTGAACAGATGGGTGTATATGTGAGTAGTGGGTTTATAGGTGGGTGGATGGGTGAGTGGTGGATTTATAGGTGGGTGGATGGATGAGTGGTAGATTTATAGGTGAGAGTGTGTGTGAGTGGTGGATTTATAGGTGGGTGAATGGGTGAGTGGTGGATTTATAGGTAGGTGAATGGGTGAGTGGTGGATTTATAGGTAGGTGGATGGGTGAGTGGTGGATTTATAGGTAGGTGGATGGGTGAGTGGTGGATTTATAGGTGGGAGTTTGGGTGAGTGGTGGATTTATAGGTGGGTGAATGGGTGAGTAGTGGATTTATAGGTAGGTGAATGAGTGAGTGGTGCATTTATAGGTAGGTGGATGGGTGAGTGGTGGATTTATAGGTGGCTGGATGGGTGAATGGTGGATTTATAGGTGGGAGTGTGTGTGAGTGGTGGATTTATAGGTGGGTGGATGGGTGAGTGGTGGATTTATAGGTGGGTGGATGGGTGAGTGGTGGATTTATAGGTGGGAGTGTGTGTGAGTGGTGGATTTATAGGTGGGTGGATGGGTGAGTGGTGGATTTATAGGTAGGTGGATGGGTGAGTGGTGGATTTATAGGTGGGAGTGTGGGTGAGTGGTGGATTTATAGGTGGGTGGATGGGTGAGTGGTGGATTTATAGGTGAGTGGATGGGTGAGTGGTGGATTTATAGGTAGGTGGATGGGTGAGTGGTGGATTTATAGGTAGGTGGATGGGTGAGTGGTGGATTTATAGGTAGGTGGATGGGTGAGTAGTGGATTTATAGGTGGGAGTGTGAGTGAGTGGTGGATTTATAGGTGGGTGGATGGGTGAGTGGTGGATTTATAGGTGGGTGGATGGGTGAGTGGTGGATTTATAGGTGGGAGTGTGGGTGAGTGGTGGATATATAGGTAGGTGGATGGGTGAGTGGTGGATTTATAGGTGGGAGTGTGGGTGAGTGGTGGCTTTTTGGGGGCTGGATGGGTGAGTGGTGGATTTATAGGTGGGAGTGTGTGTGAGTGGTGGATTTATAGGTGGGTGGATGGGTGAGTGGTGGATTTATAGGTAGGTGGATGGGTGAGTGGTGGATTTATAGGTGGGTGGATGGGTGAGTGGTGGATTTATAGGTGGGTGGATGGGTGAGTGGTGGATTTATAGGTGGGTGGATGGGTGAGTGGTGGATTTATAGGTGGGTGGATGGGTGAGTGGTGGATTTATAGGTGGGTGGATGGGTGAGTGGTGGATTTATAGATAGGTGGATGGGTGAGTGGTGGATTTATAGATAGGTGGATGGGTGAGTGGTGGATTTATAGGTAGGTGGATGGGTGAGTGGTGGATTTATAGGTAGGTGGATGGGTGAGTGGTGGATTTATAGGTGGGAGTGTGAGTGAGTGGTGGATTTATGGGTGGGAGTGTGAGTGAGTGGTGGATTTATAGGTGGGAGTTTGGGTGAGTGGTGGATTTATAGGTAGGTGGATGGGTGAGCGGTGGATTTATAGGTGGGAGTGTGGGTGAGTGGTGGATTTATAGGTGGGAGTGTGTGTGAGTGGTGGATTTATAGGTGGGTGGATGGGTGAGTGGTGGATTTATAGGTAGGTGGATGGGTGAGTGGTGGATTTATAGGTGGGAGTGTGGGTGAGTGGTGGATTTATAGGTGGGTGGATGGGTGAGTGGTGGATTTATAGGTGGGTGGATGGGTGAATGGTGGATTTATAGGTGGGAGTGTGGGTGAGTGGTGGATTTATAGGTGGGAGTGTGTGTGAGTGGTGGATTTATAGGTGGGTGGATGGGTGAGTGGTGGATTTATAGGTAGGTGGATGGGTGAGTGGTGGATTTATAGGTGGGAGTGTGGGTGAGTGGTGGATTTATAGGTGGGTGGATGGGTGAGTGGTGGATTTATAGGTGGGTGGATGGGTGAGTGGTGGATTTATAGGTGGGTGTATGGGTGAGTGGTGGATTTATAGGTGGGTGTATGGGTGAGTGGTGGATTTATAGGTGGGTGGATGGGTAAGTGGTGGATTTAAGGGTGGGTGGATGGTGAATGGTGGATTTGTGGGTGGGTGGCTGAATGGGTGAATGGTGGATTTATGGGTGGGTGGATGGGTGAATGGTGGATTAATGGGTGATGGATGAGTGTGTGATGGATTTATAGGTGGTTGGATGGGTGAGTGGTAGATTTATAGGTAGGTGGATTGGTGAGTGGTGGATTTATAGGTGGGTGGATGGGTGAGTGGTGGATTTATAGGTAGGTGGATGGGTGAGTGGTGGATTTATAGGTGGGAGTGTGGGTGAGTGGTGGATTGGGTGAGTGGTAGATTTATAGGTAGGTGGATTGGTGAGTGGTGGATTTATAGGTGGGTGGATGGGTGAGTGGTGGATTTATAGGTAGGTGGATGGGTGAGTGGTGGATTTATAGGTGGGAGTGTGGGTGAGTGGTGGATTTATAGGTGGGTGAATGGGTGAGTGGTGGATTTATAGGTAGGAGTGTGGGTGAGTGGTGGATTTATAGGTAGGAGTGTGGGTGAGTGGTGGATTTATAGGAGGGAGTGTGGTGGATTTATAGGTGGGAGTTTGGTGGATTTATAGGTTGGAGTGTGGGTGAGTGGTGGATTTATAGGTAGGTGGATGGGTGAGTGGTGGATTTATAGGAGGGAGTGTGGGTGGGTGGATAGGTGAGTGGTGGATTTATAGGTGGGTGGTGGGTTTATAGGTGGGTGGATGGGTGAGTGGTGGATTTATACGTGGGTGGATGGGTGAGTGGTGGATTTTTAGGTGGGTGGATGGGTGAGTGGTGGATTTAAGGGTGGGTGGATGGTGAATGGTGGACTTTTGGGTGGGTGGATGGATGGGTGAATGGTGGATTTATGGGTGGTTGGATGGGTGAGAGGTGGGTTAATGGGTGGGTGGATGGGTGAATGGTGGATTAATGGGTGGGTGGATGGGTGAGAGGTGGATTAATGGGTGATGGATGAGTGTGTGATGGATTTATAGGTGGTTGGATGGGTGAGTAATTGATTTATAGGTGGTTGGATGGGTGAGCGATGGATTTATAGTGGGTGGATGAATGAGTGGTGGATTTATAGTGGGTGGATGGGTGAGTGATGGATTTATAGGTGGTTGGATGAGTGAGCGATGGATTTATAGTGGGTGGATGGGTGAATGATGGATATATGGGTGGGTGGATGGGTGTGTGGTGGATTTATATGTGGGTGGATGGGTGAATGGCGGATTTATGGGTGGGTGGATGAGTGAGTGATTAATTTATAGATGGGTGGATGGATGAGTGATGGATTTATGGGTGGGTGGGTGTGTGATGGATTTATGGATGGGTGGGTGAGTGGTGGATCTATGGGTGGGTGGATGGATTAGTGGTGGATTTATGGGTGAGTGGTTGATCTATGGGTGTGTAAGTGAGTGGTGAATTTATGGGTGGGTGGATAGGTGAGTGGTGGTATTATGGATAGGTGAGTGGATGTATAAGAGAATATTTGGACGGACATGAATTCATGAATTTAACATTATAGCTAAAGACAAGTGTTCTTTAGATTTGCTGTGCTATCAGTAGTAACGCAATGGATTAATAATAATAATGATAATGATAATGATAATGATAATGATAATGATAATGATAATGATAATGATAATGATAATAATATGCTGATGGTGATGATTAGTAATAATATTATACCGGTACCTAAAATATAAGTAGAAAGTTAACTTAACTTGAAACAATTTTAAACTGAAACATGGAGGATAGTTAATTCTGTATTCTCAACTCTTAAATAAATAGGATAGACCTCATTCGAACTGTGAAATCAAGATTCACTAATTATTTGCCTTGTGTACCTTCTGAATGTTACGGATGACCTGAAAGCTTCCATCGTAATGAATAGAGTCATTGTTGCTTTAGTGACGTTTGCAGTATGTGGACAGTAAACCCAACATTTGAAACAGTCGCCATGCAATTACCATACACGGCGGTATATGCAATTATTGACTGTTCTGTATAAAACGACTTTACGTATAACTAGACATACAGAAATGAAGGTTAAATCCATGTTGTTACAGTTACAGGAACATTGAATGTAATATCTTGGTTGAATACGTTGCACACGTTAATAAAATTGTGAACTACTTGTATCCTTTCCTTTTATAGACCCGTCGCTCTAATTTCCGGCAGCCAATCGCGTTGCAGGTCGGCTACATTTAAACGTGTGCGTCTTGTGATTCACTCATGAAGACGTTATTCATTTCTTAAGGCTCGATAAATACTTAATATAATCGCCCGCCATTTTGACTCTTTCGTTGGCGTTCGCAGAAAGCACACCAAGATGTTATTTGCCGCTCAATTATTTGCTGAATTACAGTGCGTTTGATTTATTATCATAGGAGCTACGACATGATAATGTTTAACGGTGTGGCAAATAGATTCCTCGTATGGTAGCTCGGCGACGAAAGAACAAAAATGGCGAACGATACTACCTACCTAGACTTTATAGAGCCTTCACTTCCTAAGACGTAAGCAAAGAGGAGGAGTCACGCCGGGAATAACAGCGTCGCGACTATAGTTACTGTTGTGAGAATGCATAACTTCTGAGAAACAAGCGTGAAACACTCTAAAATCAAAACACGATTTTTTGTGATCTGTTTGTACGGATAATATTAAATCGAGGGGTATTAGAGATGTTGGTAATAGTGTGTGATGTTTAGCCAGCAAGACCATAACACCATGTTATAGGTTATTTTAGTGTAATGTTACAAAATGGAATATTTTCAAAACATTGTTGAAATACCCATAACCAAAACATTACTGCACTAATCAGATTCTATGAGAAAAGGGGGTTAATGGTGTTCATTTGAAGTGTACTCTGACCATCCACATCATTCTTTAGAAACGGTATGTCACAACGTTTAATTTTCGTTATGAATGTGCAGTTCGGAAAGTATTAGAGACATTAATAATTATTATTATAATAATAGGAGATGTCAAATTTAACTTTGTGAAACTGTATTATATTATGTTGTACTTTTATACTGCTGTTGTAATATTAAAAGTGTGTGAAATAATACTTTCTCTTAGTCTTGCCTCGCTGTAAGATATTTTATGTGTGAAAGAATATAATCCGACATTTTAAGTACCGCATACATTGAATCTGATTCTTGAATCTAACATCCCGAGTGTTTGTAATGCTTAAATATCATTTTGAATATATGAAAGAGTCGGTGAGTGAATAAGTGTGTAACATCCTTAGTTGGTATGAGTTTAAAAATTCGAGATAAGCATTTTGTGTTCCTTGCAATACTTCAGGCACACTTTTCTGGTATTAATTCAGCTTTCAAAATAATTGCCAAAGTGTTTTTTTCTGAATTAATATTTAGTTCGTTTTTGTACAATACATTGGACAAGTATATGATTATGTTTCGTGACGAGAATATTGTACGAAATGGAAATATAAAAATTGGAAATTTATCCTTTGAAGAGGTTGAAAAATTCAAATACCTGGTTGCAACAGTAACACATATAAATGATACTCGGGAGGAAATTAAACACAGAATAAATATAGGAAATGCCTGTTATTATTCGGTTGAGAAGCTTTTATCATCCAGTCTGTTGTCAAAAAATCTTAAAGTTAGAATTTATAAAACAGTTATATTACCGGTTGTTCTATATGGTTGTGAAATTTGGACTCTCACTTTGAGAGAGGAACATAGGTTAAGGGTGTTTGAGAATAAGGTGCTTAGGAAAATATTTGGGGCTAAGAGGGATGAAGAGAATGGAGAAAGTTACACAACACAGAACTGCAGGCATTGTATTCTTCACCTGACTTAATTAGGAACATTAAATCCAGACGTTTGAGATGAGCAGGGCATGTAGCACATATGAGCGAATCCAGAAATGCACATAGTGTTAGTTGGGAGGCTGGAGCGAAAAAGACCTTTTGGGGAGGACGAGTCGTAGATGGGAGGATAAAATTAAAATAGATTTGAGGAAGGTGAGATATGATTCTAGAGACCGGATTAATCTTGCTCAGGATAGGGACCGATAGCGGGCTTATGTGAGGGCGGCAATGAACCTCCGGGTTCCTTCAAAACTATTATTATTATTTTATACAGAGTCCCACGCCGTGGCGTCGTGGTCTAAGGCATCTGGCCTAGGACTCGCGTTACGGAATGCGTGCTGGTTCGAGTCCTCACGGGGAAGAAATTTTCTCACCAAATTTCGACCAGTGTATGGGACCAGTGCCCACCCAGCATCGTGATGCACTTGGGGAGCTGCGATAGGTAGCGAAATCCGGTTAAGCAAACCAGGTATAACGGCTGAGGGGCTCATCATGCTAACTACACGATACCTCCATTCTAGTTGGATGATCGTCCACCTCTGCTTCGGCATGTGGCCGTGAGGCCAGCAGCCAGCTGGTCGGTTTTGGCCGTTCGTGAGCTGTAGCGCCACGTATTATTATTATTATTATTATTGTTATTGTTATTGTTATTGTTATTGTTGTTAATGTTATTATTATACAGGTTTTTTCATAAGTAAGGAACAATGCAAATAAAATTAAACTCTTTTTTTTAAATGCTCGGACACGTCGTTGAATATTTTGAGAGGAAAATTAAAAAAAAAAAAAGAGAGAGAATAAAATCTTGAGCCATTATTGTACAGGGTGTGACATCAACATTTTTAAATTACAACATATAATTTTTTAATTTTTTTTTCTGAATTTTGGTCTTCTTCTTATCTTCAAGTATTTAGGCTTATCGCCTGTTAAGCCTCTATTTGCTGGTCTATCCAGCGTCTCCTTGGACGGCCTAAACTTCTTCTTCCCTTTGGCCTGTATTCCATTATTTGCTTCGGAATACGGACATTATTCATTCTTTGAACATGCTGTGACCAAGAACTTCTGTAGTCTTCTACTTTCTTTATTAAGTTTTCAGCATTGAGATCCTTTCCAATATCTGTATTCCTTTTCCTATCCGTTAAACTATATCCAGCCGTTGCTCTTAGGAATCTCATTTCTGCTGCCTACAATCTAGATATATCTCTCTTCGTCATGGTCCATGTCTCGCTGCCGTATAAGCATGTTGGTATCGCTATCACTTTATAAAACTTCATTATAATTTCCTTCCTTGCTTTTCGTTTAAGCGTTCTTCTAAATGTGCCGTTCATTTGATTAAATTTTGCTATTTTTCCGTTGATGTCAATTTCACCATGGTAAGATATATCACACTGAATAAGGTAGAAACAAATAGTAAGAATAAAAACATTCGAGATTTATATGAGGGTATAAAAGAATTTGAGAACGGATATCAGTCAAGGGTAAACGTGATCAAGGATGAGAATGGTGACTTGCTTGCAGACTCTCCATCAATCCTAAACAGATGGAAAAACTATTTTGCGTAACTACTACATGTACATAGGCCAAATAGAAATGATCGGGACGAAATTGAAATGCGAACTGCTGAGCCATTTATACCCCAACCCACACTTTCTGAAGTCGAAATTGCGATAGAAAATCTGAAAAAGTACAAGTCTCCAGGTATCGATCAAATTCCAGCAGAATTAATACAAGAGGGTGGAAGTGCATTATATAGCGAAATTTATAAACTTGTACTTGCTATTTGGAAAAAGGAAATTGTACCAGAACAATGGAAGGAGTCCATAATTGTACCTATTTTTAAAAAGGGGGACAAAACCAACTGTGGTAACTTTCGAGGAATATCACTTTTGTTGACGTCGTACAAAATTTTGTCCAATATTCTTTTGAGAAGATTAACTCCGTACGTAGATGAAATTATTGGGGATCATCAGTGCGGTTTCCGGCGTAATAGATCGACTATTGATCAGATTTTTTGTATTCGACAGATAATGGAGAAAAAATGGGAGTATAAGGGTACAGTACAGCTGTCAAAAGAAAAAGTGGCCGCTCTCCTCAAACAAAGTTCCCTTCGGGTATCTTCGCTACAATTCGGAGCCAGGCGATGTTACATGTTGTTGGACCACGTTGGCTGATATCTACAGTTATAATTGAAGTATACTGTGTGTTATTCGATAGCATAATGGTAGCGTTCAGGCCTCTTATTCATGAGGTCCTGCGTTCGACTACAACCTCGTGCTTTTTATGTCCTTTTTTGTCCTTTTTTGTTTTGAGAGAGACAAACTACACATAATGGCTCCTTTCTCTTTTATGATTATTTTAGTAATTAACATCAGGTTCATTAATATATTATGCCATGACTTTATCATTATGATATTGTGGCTGCAAATGGAAAGAAAAAAGATTTTATTCTCAATAAAATATCTTTCGTGGCATAAACATAACAAATTTACTGGCGTCGGCCTTAAAACATTCAAACAAGCGTTAAAAAAACAAAACAAAAAGCCACAATTCAATATTTAGTCTATCTTCCTCTTATCTCGATCATCTTGCGGTCTAGTGGGCATGGAATTGACTAGTCTTTGCAAATAGCGACTGTTCTTAGACACGATATTCCAGGCATTCTGAACATACACACATAAATGTTCTGTCCATGGGCAGGTCTTTCATTGCAAACCCAGCAACCTCCAATCTTTCCTATTTTCTGCCTTCCTCTTAGTCTCCGCATATGATCCACGTATCCTAATGTCGTCTATTATTCTTTTCAACCAGAGACCCAACCAATTCCTTTTTCTCTTTCTAATCAGTTTCAGCATCATTCTTTCTTCACTCACTTTTTCAAACACAATTTTATTTCTTATTCTGTCTGTCCACTTCACACGCACCGTTCTTCTCCACATCCACATTTGAAATGCTTCAATTCGTTTCTCTTCATTTCGTCGTAATGTCCATGTTCTTTCCCCATACAATGCCACACTCCACACAAAGCACTTCACTAGTCTCTTCCTTAGTTCTTTTTCCAGAGGTCCGCAGAAGATCCTTCTTCTTCTATTAAAAGCTTCCTTTGTTCATGTTTGCAGTTTTCTTGGGAAGGATAGGCCTAAATGCGGTAACATCCCGTTGCTTTCCGCACATCACTATCTCTTTCGCATCTTATTAAATTCCAAGGGGCCCAAGCGTGGAGATGAGGAGAGTGGATTTGACTAATTGGGCCCTCCGGACTTCACCGAAAGTCACGGCAAGGGTTAAATATTAATTCTATCAGGATGTTTGACCCGTTCAGAGACCGGGAAATCTCAATTAGCCTTTGTCCCCCGCATCCTGGACTAGCTTCTAGGAATCATCAGAAAATCTTAGAGTGTGATTGGGCCAATTTTTCCGAAAATGTTTCCACACTTTTGCTCTCGTAGCTCAGCGGACGAACGTCGGAATTTAGAGTCAACGTCTCAGGTTCAATTCCTCGTTACTCCTTTTCATTTCATTGTGGTTCAAGATAGTATAATGTAATAATACAAAAAGAAAAACTAATACCAGTATTATGCAAATGGATTTTTCCAAACCTAATATTAAATTTATGTTATTTATATCGCTAAAGAACGATTACAATATAAATAACTAGAATATTATTTATACAGTATCACTAAAGAACGATAACAGAATATAAATGATAAATATCGGTTTGTTTAATTAATATATTGCGAAAGAACAATAACAATATAAATAACTTGAATATTGTTTTATAATGCTAATGAAGGAAAACAATATAAATGATAACTTGAATATTATTTAAATCGCTAAAGAACGATAACAATATAAAAACGTGAATATTATTCATATCGGAATTTCACAGATTTATTACAGATGTATTTAAGAAATTGTAGAAGAATACTAATTAGTAACAGTGTCCTATTTATTCTTCTTGGAGCCAAATTTGTAACTTTTAAAAGTGTGGTTACTATGTTGAAGTGTATGTGTTGTAACGGATGCTTGATTTGTTATGTATGTGAGTCAGTTATGGGATGCTTGATGTCGTCGCAATGTCGTAATTATAGTTTGATTGTGTTTGTGTGACTATTGTGTATTAATTTATTATGTATGGTACGGTAAGCTGCATATTTGTGTTATAGAAGTGTTACGTATGTGTGTTGTTAATGTTTTTGTATGTTTCAAATTGATACCTGACATTTGTTTTGCAATCGCAATGCCTAATTTAAGAATTGCTTATGTTTTGTTTACATCGCGTAAGCTAATTTAATTTTCTTTTCCATTTCTCTTTATACTTATCTTTTTTGTGTATAAAACTATAGCCCTAACATACATATGTAAAATAGGGCTAACCCCCATTGGAGATACAATAATAATTATTATTCATATCGTTATAATACGATAACAGAATACAAATGGTGACCTGAATTTTAATCATATCTCTAAAGAACGATAACAAAATATAAATAACGTGATATCCATAAAGAACAATAACTGGATATAAATGATAATTTGAATATCATTTACATCGCTAAAGAACGATTAAAAAATAAAATGAAAATTTGAAGAAGTCCCGAACCCACAACCTTTGAATCATTAAACAAGCACTCTACCGCTGGTCTACGAGGCGCAGATATGGAACACTTTTATAGTTCCGAACTCCTTGTACAAGCACATGCATCGTGTAACATCGCCGCGACCCGAAGTGGACTTTGAAAATATTCGCTGTTCACGAGTGCGGCCACTTTTTTTTTTGACAGCTGTACATCAGTTATTCTTAGATTTCAAAAAGGCATATGACTCGGTTAAGAGGGAAGTATTATATGATATTCTTATTGAATTTGGTATTCCCAAGAAACTAGTTCGATTAATTAAAATGTGTCTCAGTGAAACATACAGCAGAGTCCGTATAGGTCAGTTTCTATCCGATGTTTTTCCAATTCACTGCGGGCTAAAGCAGGGAGATGCACTATCACCTTTACTTTTTAACTTCGCGCTAGAATATGCCATTAGGAAAGTTCAGGATAACAGGCAGGGTTTGGAATTGAACGGGTTACATCAGCTTCTTGTCTATGCGGATGACGTGAATATGTTAGGAGAAAATCCACAAACGATTAGGGAAAAGACGTAAGTTTTACTTGAAGCAAGTAGAGCGATCGGTTTGGAAGTAAATCCCGAAAAGACAAAGTATATGATTATGTCTCGTGACCAGAATATTGTACGAAATGGAAATATAAAAATTGGAGATTTATCCTTCGAAGAGGTGGAAAAATTCAAATATCTTGGAGCAACAGTAACAAATATAAATGACACTCGGGAGGAAATTAAACACAGAATAAATATGGGAAATGCGTGTTATTATTCGGTTGAGAAGCTCTTATCATCCAGTCTGCTGTCCAAAAATCTGAAAGTTAGAATTTATAAAACAGTTATATTACCGGTTCTTCTGTATGGTTGCGAAACTTGGACTCACTCTGAGAGAGGAACATAGGTTAAGGGTGTTTGAGAATAAGGTGCTTAGGAAAATATTTGGGGCTAAGCGGGATGAAGTTACAGGAGAATGGAGAAAGTTACACAACACAGAACTGCACGCATTGTATTCTTCACCTGACATAATTAGGAACATTAAATCCAGACGTTTGAGATGGGCAGGGCATGTAGCACGTATGGGCGAATCCAGAAATGCATATAGGGTGTTAGTTGGGAGACCGGAGGGGAAAAAGACCTTTAGGGAGGCCGAGACGTAGATGGGAGGATAATATTAAAATGGATTTGAGGGAGGTGGGTTATGATGATAGAGACTGGATTAATCTTGCACAGGATAGGGATCGATGGCGGGCTTATGTGAGGGCGGCAATGAACCTTCGGGTTCCTTAAAAGCCATTTGTAAGTAAGTAAGATATATCACATTCCAAGAAAGTGAAGCGGTGAATCTGTTCGATAGGAGTGTTATTAATGACTCTTGGATCTTACAGGGTTTATACCTTTGAATGCCATTACTTTAGTTTTCGATGTCGATATTTTTAAATTATATGTTTCAACTATTTTTTGAAGTTCATGTACCGCTTTCTGTAAATTATTCTCATTATTGGCTATGATTACTTGGTCATCCGCATATAATATAGACATAATTTTTCTCCTTATGTCAAAACCATAATTATTTAATTTAATTTTCCACTCTCTTAGAGCTTCGTCTATATAGAGATTAAAGAGAATAGAGGATAAACTACATCCTTGTCGTAATCCTTGATCAACCAATTCTGAATTTTGGTATCTTATTTAATTACTAGCCGTACCCTTGCGCTCCACTGCACCTGTTAGAAATAAATATAAAGTAATTACATAATTAAAATAGGACATTTGATCCAGGGAACGACTTTTACAACAGCTCAAGATAATCTGCTTCGCTCATTACCCAATTTTTTTGCATTGCATTTATTGCGTATATATTTTATGTATTTTAACACGATTCAATTGAGCATAGTTAAAATTTGAATTATAAAATAATGGATTGCTAAGCTAACGTACTATTACTGCATACTAAATCAATACACTCTCGTTGTTCGTTAATTCTCTGAGATTAAAATGAGTGTACATAAATATTATTTTAAGAAATACAGAAAACGAATGTACAAAATAGCCTATCAAATTTTCTGTGCATAAGAAGCTATTTTAATCTTTCCTGTCCTCGATTTACTCAGATGTTACTGTAATAACATTATAGCATTATGTCCATCTAGAGAAACTACACTTTCCAATGGTGAAATAATAATTAATTATGCAAATCGGTTAATTTAGCTTCCGATATTACTTCATACAAACACAGAAACATTCTCTGTAGGCTATGTTTAATAGCTTTCGATTGTTGATGTCCAAGGCCCCTGTTTCGATTGTTGTAGTCCAAGGCCCCTTATAGACTAAGTCATTTGTTCTTAATTCATTGCACCGTCTTAGATGGCGTTATTTTAATTTTAAAACTCATTTATCTCATTAAATATCAGTCCTATCAAAATTTTGTAAAGATCAAAACTTATCGGAAATTATTTCTAAAGAAACTTTTGTTATGTAATATTTTTCACAAAAATCAATAATAAGCGAGATATTTCGATTTATTTAATTCAGGCCCCCTTATAACTCCCCTTTTAAATAAAGTATTTTGAATGCCATATAGCCTAAAATTTAAGTTACAACGAACTTAATTTATATTCCAATTTTCATATAAATCGGTTCAGCCATTATCACGTGAAAAGGTAACAAACATACAGACAGACAGACATACAAACAAAAATGTCAAAAAAGCGATTTTCGGTTAACACTATTTTTGGAAAATCGAAAATTACCAGAAAAATTTCGACTACAGATTTATTATTAGTATAGATATTTATTTAGTTTCATTTGTTTCATACAAAAGTTTGGTTGCTATGGGAACAGTTTCATAGAACAAGTTCAAACTCGGTAACCTCCCCTTGTGTACGCCCCTGCAGATGTCTAACCCTGAGGGAACATCAACTGCGACCTTCTCTGCCGCATATGTTACTAAGGATAAAAAAAAAATTCGTGACCTGGCCGGAACTCGAATACAGACCATTCGGCTACAAGAGGAGCGGCTGAGGCACGTTTATAAGAGTCGCAAATTGTGAGCTAATCCTGGCCCGGTCGAGAAGAGCCAATGATTTTGTTAAATGGCGTGCATTGGAAACCAACAAGCCATATTTTTATCCATCTGTCAGGCAAGGGTGTGTGTCGTACACAGAATGGGGCATCATATATAATAATTGAGGTGTGCCACCATTTCTATTGTCAGTCACTTGTTTCAAATGAGTCGCAGCTATTACGCACCTGTGTCTTCATATTTTTCTGATCCGTCGCAATTTTTTGTCGCAGTTGTGTTGCTAGGAGACGTGTTGGAAGCACATATGGTGGACGGAAATTGAGCGTCCTCGCTCATCCATCAGTTAAATATGTGACACTACTGTTTCGAGACAAATATGTCGCTGTGTACCCGCATGCTTATAGCGCTGCCTGGCTGGCTACGCTTTAAAGAGGAGCGCTCGCAATTTTGCTAGCTAGTCGTTACAGTAGTTCCAGGCCTCTCTAAAATGGCTTCGTAGTTACTTCTAAACCCGTCTAGAGCACTAATGTTTGTCCGTTGTCAGATGCAGTCCCAGTGCTGTCCATGGGTCACTAGAATCTTTCATGTGTGCAAAATTAGAACATTAAAGTTGCAGAAACCTACAAAAAAGTATTCTAATTAATCCACTCGTTTAGGCGATTGAAGAATTTTCTACCTTTTTCCATTAAAAAAAAATGTTAGTGCAAACACTCGTGATGCCCCACTTCGATTACTGTGATATTCTGCTTACTGACCTAAGCGTTACTTCGGCGCAGAGACTACAACATGTTCGTAATATGCGCGTCCGTTTCGTCTGCAATATTCGCCGGGCTGATCACGTAACACCATCCCTCGAAATGTTGCCCTGGCTCCGTCTAGAACAGGCCTGCACAAGGTTTGCGCTCTCCGAGCCGGCTCACAGCTCATGAGCGGAATGCAGATATTAGCTGCGCTCTGTATAAGGCTGGCCTGGAAGAAGGGGTGGATCTCGTACAAAATATACACAGAAGGAAGTACTATTACGAGTGCTTATGAAATGAATTCCCGTTCATTGTTTACAAAACTATCTTGGACTATTATTAATTAATAAAGAAATATTTATTTTACAGAAGTAATAGAAATTCTATAGCTACTTAAATGTACAATATCATTTTGTTATATTTTTATTTATTAGTACATCAAAACGAGGTTTCATGCTGTTGGCAGCTGAAAGGAACAGTAGCCTACTGATCATAATGAAACGTCAGTTACAGATGTTCGATGTCTGCCTTTATTAAAGTTGATTATAGAAAACAGTTGCTCACAAATATAAATGTTGAGCCAAACATAGCAATCATTTTCACAGCCAGCTTGTGTAGTCGTGGATATTATTGCTAATGTTTAGTCTTGTAAAACTCAACCAGGCTAGTAGTATTATTCAGACGATCTTTAGCCCTTAGGTCACATTGAAGATCAATAAGTTCGAGCTGTAAATCGTTAAATGTTAAATGTTATGTTCCGTCTTTTAGATTCTCCATACTGTACTGTAGCAGTAGGTAAGCAACGTGAAACAGTTACTGAGAATAGGCCTACACACTGCACTCCACTAGATAACTGAGTGGTCGTTTCCCTCTCCTCCATCTACAGCAAGTCTATGTCATTCTGACGTATCTTCCTCTCCGTTTCGGGGAGCGGTAAACACCACTCTCCCCCTCCGAAGGAGCGCTGTTTGTGCAGGCCTGGTCTAGAAGATCGTAGGGAAATCCACTGTCTTTCCCTTCTCTTTTACATGTTGCATTTCTCCACTCCTGTCTATCTTGCGTCTCGTTTTCAAAATTATCCACCAATCATAACCTAGACACAAGATCACAACACTCCTCAATATTATTCATTCCCTCCCACCGAACATCCTCATATTCATCTTCTTTCACTGTGGCTGTTCCTCGACTTTGGAATTCCCTACCGAGTAATGTCAGGGACTGTCAGACATCAAACGAATTTAAGAATAGACTAACGAAATATTTTTCTAACAATTGTTGTTAACAATAATAGCTGTTTCAGGTTTCTCAATGTTTAATGGTTATATATATCACAGATAAATATCTAAATTATCTCATTATTATTATATTATTATTTCTATTATTATTATTATTATTATTATTATTATTATTATTATTATTTCTATTATTATTATTATTTCTATTATTATTATTATTTCTATTATTATTATTATTATTTCTATTATTATTATTATTATTTCTATTATTATTATTATTTCTATTATTATTATTATTATTATTTCTATTATTATTATTATTTCTATTATTATTATTATTTCTATTATTATTATTATTATATCTATTATTATTATTATTATTTCTATTATTATTATAATAATTATTATTACTATTATTATTATTATTATTATTATTATTATTATTATTATTATTATTATTATTACTACAACCATTTCTTACCAATGTTTATTATTGTCACACTAACATTACTTATCCAACTTTTATTATTTACTTTCATGTTCTTTTATGGTCTAGATATTAATGTAATAACTATGTAAGCAATTGTATTCAATTAGATTTAAAGTCTGGAAAATCAATAGGTTTATGAAGACATATTTTCTTCTGTAATAAATAAAGTAGAATACAATTTCTTGGTCTAAGAGCTGAAAATTTGGAGAATATTACCTTCATTTCATTTCAGGAGCGCACGGGTACGGCTAGTAATGTAAATAAAACAAAACGCTGGTTGCTATGGTGTCTGGTGCATAGATAAATGTATACTCACTTACGTGTGCCCAATGCTTAGTACTTATTTGGGTTTGGAAAGAATTTTATTAATAAAATCATCTGTTCTTTAGACAGTTTTGATGTGTGTATATTTGAGTATACAGCGGTAAGCACGGTAGCCGTTGGACCACCTAGTGCAAGAGTGAACCTGTTTGTTTAATTACTGCCGACTCGTTAGCAGTAGTCGGTAACTACGTACGTTGTTCAAACTTGCGGACTAGAGTTCAATTCTCGACCAACACGTTGGTTATTTATTTAGTTTAATTGCTACAGCTTCCCACGCTGTTGAATGTAGAGCTTGAGTTCGATTCCGGTGAATCGATAATAAATGAAATTTCTATGGGAATTTTCTTTGGGTACTGATGTTTCTTGTGAAATCGTTCTAAAATATCATTGCAACTATTGTGGTTTAGTCAATAACAATAGACTATTTCTGGATGATATAAGTAGACCATTAAAAGACTGTAGCGAAGTATGAAATAAGACAAAACAAAAGATGATGGTTAGGAAGGAGAGATATAAATGGAAAGGAACAGAAATGGAAAGAAATAAGTATGGAGAGAGATTGGAGGATTTTCGTATTCTTTAGAGCAATGGTTGTCAGTACTCGCTAAAATGGGTAACGGGTAAGGAGTGTATCGGAATATGCACTGCCGTGCAGGAGAAAGGGACCCGCCAGGAGTCACGGGTGTACGTTGATGCTGTAAGTGATACTAGCCCGAGAGTGCATTGTGCTGATGACCGCTGCTTTAGAGGTTTGGAATTTCGCCATGGAGACCAAATGACAACAAAATAACGAGAACTGATTCGGGTTTAAGGATTGAATAGTTAGGTAATAGACATATATTTCACCCATTTTGTTACATTAATTATAGGCTATAATTAAGAATTCTTAGGGCCGAATTCATAGTCAACACTTATCGTAAGGAAACGCTTAAGCAGTTGCTTATAATAATTTTTAATTCATAAATCCCACTGAAGTGAACACTTATTAAAATAAGGTAGCTTGTCTGCTTACTCAAGTGTTTCCTCATATGTATTGTAATCAGCTGATTCAGTATACAATAGATGATGATTATGATTTAATGTAATTTATTGAGTTCTGTAATTAAAATGAAAATGAGTTTCGGCAAGCAAAAGATATATCAGAGATATGGAAAACCCTTTAGAGATGTATAATGATGAACAATTTAAGAGGAGATACCGTTTCGACAAGAACACTGTTGTGGATATTCTAGTGTCTCTCATTTCAATTCACAATACAACTATGAGGCTTACCGATTTCGCCACTGCTGAAAGTACTGGTTGCTTTGAGATTCTATGATACAGCATCATTTCAGGTAGATTTAAGTGGCATTTTTTCGAAAAGTATTCACGTCCCAACAAAGTGTTGTTTGCATTTTTGTTTGTATTCTACCCAAGGAATAAGCTGTTAAAATTTGCGTAATTATATCACTTCCACTTTGTTTAGCATAAAAATAACTGAAACATAAATTGAAATGATTTACTTACAGGACTATTTCCGGAGTTTGCATTAAACTCGACTGCAATTTTGTTCCATGTCAATTTCTTCTTTTGGAGAGAACAGTAATTATCAATTTTTTTTTTTACTTTCGACGATATCTCCATATTTCATAACTAGTTATCTTAGCTCACTTCTTTCTTTTATGTAAAATGCTTTCTCCACATTTTGTATAATTTTAGCTCTATAGTATTTACTACTGTATTTGTGTACGAAAATAATGCCGATTTAACAACTAGAAGGCGCTGGAAAACAATTGAATGTTGTAGGAAAGCGCTCACGTCTAGCCATGTTGCCATATTTCTTTCGATGTCAAGGGAATGCTCAGGGCATATGAAAGAGTAGCGTCTCTGCAATACGATCTGAAATGAGTGCTAAGGAAATGCTCATTTCTTAAGTGTTTTCTCATTTTATAAGTGACGACTATGAATTCGACCCTTAGAATTTTTTCAAGATCGCCACGGTGATTTAGTGTTAGCTAGAGAACGGAATCTTAGTCAGTACTCATGTGCAGTGAACCAAATCACGACGAAGAGTAGTGGCGCGCGGCGCTGCACGATGTAAACAGACTACTTCCGCATCAAGAACAACCAGCACAGTACGCACATAAAGGAATTATTTCAAGATTAGGACTGTGTTACGTATTACAAAAGAATAAACACAGTCTTTGCTGTGAACATTTTAAATTAAAATGTTACTCTTTCACAGACACTATTATTAGTGCAATATTTAAGCCTATATTAATAATAATAATTTAATAATAATAATAATTTATTTAATCTGACAGGATTAAGGCCATAAGGCCTTCTCTTCCATCCTACCAGATAGCACATATAAATACAAAAAAGAAATACAAACACTGATGAAAATGATACAAATTAAGTTAAAGCCCTATAGAGGGTCAACAGAGTCAAAAGTACATTATAGTGCTCTCATCGAGCTAATACAACGAAAAGAAAGAAAATAGAGATAGCAATGATGATATTGATAACTGACAATAATAATAATAATAATAGCAATAATAATAATAATAATAATAATAATAATAATAATAATAATAATAATAATAATAAATACATTACATATTAATTTTCAATTTTACAACAGCATAGTTACAATATTTACTATATGTCATGGGTTAAGGTGAAGTTGCGCAACCTGACATGTGTTCAACAAACAATTCCACGAACTAGAATGTGATTTTTTAATTTAAATTTGAATTTTGATATTGTCCGACAGTCTCTGACGTGGTCAGGGAGAGAATTCCAGAGGCGTGGAATAGATATGCTGAAAGATGATGAGTAGAAGGATGTTCTGTGCAGAGGAATAGAGAGAAGGTACATGTTCCGGGTTCGAGGTAGTGAAAGGTAAACAAAACGAGATGCTAGGTAAGAGGGTGTGGAGGTGTGGATTTATTTATTTTAGTAGGTTATTTTACGACGCTTTATCAATAGCTCAGGTTATTTAGCGTCTGAATGAGATGAAGGTGATAATGCCGGTGAAATGAGTCCGGGGTCCAACACCGAAAGTTACCCAGCATTTGCTCATATTGGGTTGAGGGAAAACCCCGGAAAAAACCTCAACCAGGTAACTTGCCCCGACCGGGAATCGAACCCGGGCCACCTGGTTTCGCGGCTAGGCATGCTAACCGTTACTCCACAGGTGTGGATGATTTTAAATAGTAATAAGAGAGAGAGTTGAAGAATCTTCTTTCTTTAAGTGGACTCCAAGACAACAATTCTAGTGACGGTGTTACATGATCGAATTTTCTAATGTTACAAACGAAACGAACGCAGATATTGTGAACACGCTGTAGTCTATGGGCAAGATCAGTATTTAGATTCGTGAATAAAGAATCGCAATAATCGAAGTGGGGCATCACTAAAGCTTGGATCAGATTCTTTTTAAGGCTGAGAGGTAAAACATTGGTTAAGTGTTTGAGGGAATGAATTATGGAAAAAGTTTTCTTACATATGTAGGTCACTTGACTTTGAAAATTTAAATTAATTTATTACAACAATCTTTGATGTAAAATTAAAAAAAAAAATCAAAACACATTTTGAGAAGGTTGTGTTTTTTTTGCTGAACTACCTTAAATCGAAGCAACGGTTTCGGTTAAAATATTACATCCTTCCACATTCAGTTTTTTGTTTCTCCTGAAAAGTTAATAAAAGTGAAGCTACTCCCTTTTTACACTAGTGTCTTCAATTTTAATGAATTCCTTGAATACTACGAAAATAGTATCTTAGTTTGTAAGGCAATTCGACTGAAGGCTAAGAATGTATCATCGGCAGTTTCTAAAAGGAAAAATCTTTTAATAAATCTTATATTATGGAGCGTATAAAAGTAATAAATGGACCAAATTCTGTTTATGGAAGAATAAGGTCGGAAAAAGAGAAAATTACATAATTCATAATTCAAATTTATTGAAGGTTAGATAGAAAGTTTGGCAGATATAAATAGAGAAAAATAATATAATTTTGTTACTGAGATAGTTGTTTAAGAACGGGCGGGAAATGGCGACTCTGAGAGATTAGCTTTTCCCGCTACAGTTCCTGTTGTACATAGATACTCATTCTGACTGCTCTGTTTACAATAAGATTTCCCACGTCTGTTTTAGAAGATCTTCGAAATATCGAGATTGGAGAAATTAAATATTAACACATAAAGACAGTCCTCCGTGTAAGTGAGAGCCAAGATGTTATTGACATTATAAATAGGAAATAATTACTCTAAAATGTCTGAAGAATTTCGGAGAACAAGGTACTAAAACTGGTAATGCAAGGTCATAGAAGGAAAGAAGAAAAACTCGTACAAAGAATGTATTGCAGGAAACTGTTGAAGTACCATCAAACACTAGAGGCCACCGGCGTAGCTCAAGCGGTAGCGCATTTCCCTGCTGGCCCGGAGTCGTATTCGGGCGTGGGTTCGATTCCCACTTGGGCTGATTAGCTGGTTGGGTTTTTCCGAGGTTTTCCCTAAACGTAAGGCGAATGTCAGGTAATATATGGCGAATCCTTGGCCTCGTCTCACCAAATACTATCTCGCTATCACCAATTCAATCAACGTTAAATAACCTAGTAGTTGATACAGCATCATTAAATAACTAACAGAGTGAAAATGTCGAGATATGGAAACAGTGAAGTGGACGATCTCGCAAGAATGCAAATAATGTTCCGGAAGACAATAATCGCTCAGGACCCAATAAAAATATAATAAAACAGCAATAGAAAAGATTGTTTTATATCTAGATGAATGCTTATTTTATGGTATTTTTATTAAATTGAAATCATGACTGAAGCATCTTTATTACAATAATAGTAGTAAATCTTCAATTGAAGGGTTCAGAGGCATAGCGGGCCAAGCGCCATATATTTAAAGACGGAGAAAGCAAGGGTTAAAATTAAGTAAATACCATAATTTAATGAAGATTGACATATCATTTAATTTTAACGTGCATACTTTATCTTACTCGCTATATGTTTCGTTTAATTATGGTAATCAGTTAATTTTAACCCTTGTTTTCTCCGTTTTTAATAAATGGCGCTTGGCCCGCTATGGCTCTGAACCCTTCAATTTTGTATCTATATATAATTGGAACTGGTAATGGAAATTACGAGAAAACGGCTGAACGCATTTTAATGAATGACCCGTCATTTTGAAGCTTGGCATCCAAGGATTTTCAGAAAAATAGTAACTTTCAGTGAAGCGTTAATTTTCCTACATAATTTTCCTATTTTCTAAAATCCATCTTTCGTCAGTTTTGAGAACTAATTGCATTTCAGAATAAAACAAAACAGACACTACAATAAACAATAGGCTATTACACGAAGGCCATGACCTGCAGCATTGCTGACACAGAGTTCAAATTCAGTTGGTTATTAAAAACTTCAAGACTTGCTAAAAATAATTTACAGGTCTGATTCTGCGTTGTGTATTTTCTGAGTACAGCTATGTATTGCATATTAAAATCTACAAAACTTGAGGTAGTTTGATGACATTATTACCATTAGAAATGAAATATCATTATAGTTAATGCGTAAGATAATATTATTAAAATTTAAATAGGCCTATTTTTATAGTTATTAATGAAGTGGGGTTGGGTCTTTTTCATATATTTAATGACAGTGTGGTGTAGATATTTAAATACATCATTCGCTTCAGTATTGGCTCAAGAAAGCGAAAAAAATTACAGTTCCTAAGGAAAGACTGTATTACTTACTGATAAATTAAGAAGCCTACAAAATTTTGTAGTCTCCCGATCATTTTAACAAGATCTCCTAGCAGGATAAAATGATTTTACCCTTTACATTTCAAGTTCTACATGCAGCAGCTATACCAAGATGCTGTGTCTATTGTTCGAAAGCATAGCAAACCTGACGTTTTTTTTTTAACTTTCACCTACAATCCACAATGACCTGAATTAGCTATGCTTTAACTCCCACATGAAAAACCCACTGATCGTTCTGACATTGTTATTTGCGTTTTCGTGTTAAAACTAAAAAACTGAAGGTTGATAGGTTCAAGAAAAAGTATTTGGCATAAAAAAACCATTCAGAGAGAGTATGTTTCATAATTATGGAAGGAAATAACTTTGAAAATAGCTGGTATTTTTCATTGACTATTACACTTTTACTATGTCACACTACTTTCGACCAATAAAACGGTACGAAAGGACGTCTTTCAACCAATCATGGCTTCTTATCGCACTATTTTATCGCGTCCCTAGCATTTGTTTAATTTTATCGCGTCCCTAGCATTTGTTTATTTTTATCACTACCCTAGCATTTGTTTCTTTGTTTGCCGACATTTCAAACTGCACTGGTCTGGACGTCAAAAAACAGAAAATTACAAACCACTCCAGTCGATGCACAGCACTTTCAAATATGACTCGCATTGGCATTCAAGAACAAGAATTAATAAAGATCACTGGTCATATATGAAGAGCACCATTCGGAAATCCTGAATAGGCCTAAGTTGAGGGATACATCATGTACAACAACGAGTTCACTTCTTTTACGCACACGTCCAATATAACATCAACTGAACCACCGACCACTGAAACATTCAAATTTGAAAATTGTACTTGCAATAATTGTTTCTTTTAAAATTATTCATGTTTATTTTTTATTTCATCATCGTTAATTAAAACGTTTCTTGTTTTTTTTTCATCATCCCTAATTAAAACTTTTCTAACACGTGTTTATATTATTTAGGTTATGTTTGTTATAGCTTCTGATATATGATATTATGGATAGTCACGTATCAGAGATTGTTTAATAGTCTACTAAGATTTATTGAAAATCATCTGTCAAATGACGTTGATTACTGGGATCCGGATGATTGAAGTGTAATGCAAATGTTTTAATAAAATGAAACTGAATCAACAAAGCCTTCTTGACTAGTAACAGTCCACAGAGTTCAATGATGATTCCATAGTTGGCACAACTGATACCGGTAACAAGAAAACATAATCATAAAACACTACTGCCATCTAGCGTAATGTTGAGATGGTAGAATAATACATTTGAAGACAGTTGTATTTTCGTAAGCCAATTAATATTTTATTGTATTGGAGTACTTCGTTACTTCTAATCTTTATATACTTTCTTCTAATCGTGTAATAGTCAATTAAATCCCACTCGAGTTTTGATTTTCTCTAGATAAATCAAAACCTCTAGTGAGATTACTGTTGAAAATAAATCTGAAACATTTTTATTTGAACGTCTAATGAACTTAGTTTGCAGCATTTGCTGCACAAGCCACTAGTTGTAATATAAAAGTAATCTTTTTAAGATCTGTCATTCTACGTACCGATATTGAATCGAAATACAATATTAAATTAAACAAATATAGTCAGTTATTGTAGTAAGTTAACGGTGAAATAATTTGATTTGTTCCGCGTGTCCTGTAAAATACAAAACCGACAATCTATTGAGTAAATTTTTGGACAGTGAATGCGTCATTGTGTGTTCATATCGCTCTTAACAATTTAGCAAATTTGAGTTTATAATACGTGCTGTTAAAAAGCCAGATATTTAAACCGTGTGGAGCAGGATGAATTATTCCATCTCACTGGATGATGACCGTATCATATCGATGCATAATTGCATTAGTCCCAGCTTAAGAGACGCTTTGAATCACGTGCAGTTAAAACCCTCAATATAAATTCAGTTTCCTGAACTTTCAACGCAATGATTCACTTTCAGAGGGGAAAAAAATGTAATTACTGATGGATATTTTACGTAAATTACTCTTAAATTTGAAACTTGAAGTGTTAAGTCGTTTCGAACGTTAACATGCTTCAATGTGTTAATTTTCTCCTAAGCTTAATTGAATTCCACACAAATTTTTCGATTTGTTGAATTAGAAATGTGATAATTCAATGCTAATTTTATAGTGCATAGATAATTATGAATACAATTGTATCTGATAGTTTGAAAATGTGTGAAATCGGGTAATAATATTACTTAAACAACTGTACTTTTATTAATTCAAATAATTCTTTACATGGGTAGGATATGTAGCACGTATGGGCGAATCCAGAAATGCATATAGAGTGCTAGTTGAGAGGCCGGAGGGAATAAGACCTTTGGGGAGGCCGAGACGTAGATGGGAGGATAATATTAAAATGGATTTGAGGGAGGTGGGATATGATGATAGTCTGGATTAATCTTGCTCAGGATAGGAGCCGATGGGTGGCTTATGTGAGGGCGGCAATGAACCTCCGGGTTCCTTAAAAGCCATAAGTAAGTAACTCTTTACAAGTTACTTAAAATAAAAACAAATAAATATATAAATAAAAATTGAATAAAGACGCGCGATTGTAGTTACGGGGACACTCAACTTAAATATTGGAGAAAAAGTGTCATAGAAATGAAAAATTAAATTTCTACACTAATTTACGTGACAGAACTAAAGCAATACGCAGAATTCTTCCCCTATTCATTGAGAAGTCACAGTCAAATGCACAAAGCCAAAAAATAAAAAATGATAATTAAAAGTGATATTTCAATCAATCACTAATTTAAGTATCACTTTTAATTATCGGTTTTTATTTTTTGGCTTTGTGCATTTGACTGTGACTTCTCAATGAATAGGGGAAGAATTCTGCGTATTGATATAGTTCTGTCACGTAAATTAGTGTAGAAATTTAATTTTTCATTTCTATGACACCTTTTTCTCCAATTTTTAAGTTGTGTCCCCTTAAGCCTTAATATGGAATTTAAAGCCCAAGTGTTTTGTACTTTGGTTACAAAAATTCCGTGCGAGTAAGTGCCGGTTTTTTTAAATCTCGGTATAAAAATGAATTTCATTACCGAAAATTTAATTTTTAATTAAGTAATTTCGGACATTATCATTACAGTATTAACATGAAATAAAATAATTGAACTTTATATAAGGCGTTCCGTAAGAGAAGGGCGAACCCGTCAAATGTACCTGTGGAGATAGTCCATGTTCAAATCATTTTACCTGTAAACGAGATAAGGGTGAAGCCGCGAAGGACACGTCTGTAAATAATGATAATTACTTTGTACACTGAAAAACGAATACTTTTATTGAAAATTGCAATTAAATGTCCTATTTAATATTCCAACTTGATAGTGATCATGGGTTACATTATGAATTCATAAATATTATGGGAATAATTTTTTTAGTGGGTTATTTTACGACGCTTTATCAACAGCTTAGGTTATTTAGCGTCTGAATGAGATGAAGGTGATAATGACGGTGAAATGAATCCGGGGTCCAGCACCGAAAGTTACCCAGCATTTGCTCATATTGGGTTGAGGGAAAACCCCGGAAAAAACCTCAACCAGGTAACTTGCCCCAACCGGGAATCGAACCCGAGCCACCTGGTTTCGCGGCCAGACGCGCTAGCCGTTACTCCACAGGTGTGGACGGGAATAATTTGAAAACAGTGTATTAGAAAGAGCAAAGGGCATAGAATGAACTCAATAGTGGGAGACATTAATAATAGTAATAGTAATAATAATAATCATAATAATAATGATAAAAAATAGAACTCTTAATCGCACTGTGATGTGACATTTACAAAGTGTCTGAAATTATTAATAAACAAAAATAAGTAGATGCCTGTCATGTTATTACCATTGCTATCAAAAGTGGTCCCACTTGTTCTGGGAACAGAGGCGCTCCATTACATCATCTTCATGAAGATGTTCCTCTGAGTAGGTCACTGCTAGTTTTCGTGCTAAAGTAAGATTCACCTTTGTTCCTTTTAATCTTAGCTTGTTGGACTCTCAATTGTTAACTTAGAAAATATTTAATTAGATCTAAGATACCTATATACACGAGTTTTACTTATTGTAAAATAGACATCATTGTACTGCATGTAAGCCGTTTCTAAATAAATACTTTTTTATTAAAGGCAAGTGACATTTTATACATAAGTGCTATTGCTATTGTTCACCGACTTACACACACACAGGTACAGGATTTAATCACAAGGTTGCTTCACTGTTGATCGAAGTGCTTTAACGCAAATTAAAATTCCTTTATTTTATTATTGTTACGAGATTTCAAGGTCTGTATAAATTGAAACATGAATTCTGTTACTTCTTTAATCTATTTACACACCACTAAATTTATCGAGAAAGAGGGTAAGGTATTTTGTTAGTATTTAATAATATGAATCATGACCAGACAGTGTATGCGGGATGACTTAAGGAAAAGTGAAGTTGTTTCGTATCGGAGTATATGGCACGTGCCGCGTCGTCTGTCTTTTGTGTACCTGGCGAGTACAGCAGCGTACAGAACGAAGGAACCCCGGTCCGTTCATAGTAACATTGCAACGCAATGTATGCAGTTGTGTTATCCTGCTCAAGTATTTAGTACGCGTTGAATAGTGTTGTGCTGATCCATTCATAATGTCGAAGAGCAAAACGTTCAATTCGCTCAGAGATACGAAGTGCAATAATTAAGAAGTATGGGCGTGACATTTTATGTAAGTATTAACGAAGACAATATCGTGTGTAATGTATGTAAAATTGAAATAAACACCAGAACAATTCAGGTTATAGAGAAACATTGCAACAGTACATCGCACAAGAAATGCGTTGAAATGAAATCTGAGGAATCCTCTAAATCATCATCATCTTCATCATTTAGTTGTGCGGTTCTAAACGAAATGTTTTGCAAAGACATGTGCAATATGATGCTCAGTGCAAATATTCCTCTAAAGAAATTGAATGATCCTCATTTTAGAAATTCTTTCGATACAAAAACTGTTTAAGCCATAGGCGAAGACGATTCAGCTTCGACAACTTACGAGAATATATCGTCGTTTACTGCAACGATAGTAATGCCATGAATGATGACGCGGTGTGTGCTACAGTACTTGATTTTTCTTTTCCTTCTGACTGTACGGAGATACAGTAGCATGTTGACGTCATCTGCTTACGTCTAAAACCTGTTCAGCCAATGGTCTGAATGAAAAAAATGTAACATATAGTAAATGTGCACCTACATTCAACGATAAGTCATCCAGCATCCACTGTCTAATCATGACTATTTTTAGCATAATATATCTGATTTTTCTAAGTATCTAAATTGGAAACATTATGTATTGCAAAGAATATTGCCTTACCCGTGATGTGACAATGCTCTTTGTGATACATACTGGTATGACTTTATATTCCTAATGTGAACTCCAATTAGAACAGACAAAATATTTCGTATTTTTCCCCATTCCTCTACAAAATAACTTTCGCGTTAACATTACTCTCCTACAACTTCCGTCTGTATTCTGAACAAAAATTATTGTTTATACAAGCGTTACACAGTTACCATAGCAACGAAATACGCATCGAGAAAAAATCCTCAAACCTTCTAAACAGTAATGGACCTATATGAAACCAAACTACTGATATGTACAAAAGATACAGCTGTTTCAAAATGGGAACTTATTTTGAATAACGCTATATCTTTATATATAATTTGAAATGGTAATGGAAATTACGGGAAAACAGCTGAACGGATTTGAATGAATGACCCGTCATTTTGAAGCTTGGAATCCAAGGGTTTTCAGAAAAATAGTAACTTTCAGTGAAGCGTTACTTTTCCTACATAATTATCCTGTTATCCAAAATTCATTTTTCGTCTGTTTTGATAACTAATTACATTTCAGTATAAAACAAAACACACACTACAAAAACAATAGGCTGTTACACGAAGGCCATGACATGCAGGACTGCGGACATATTTAGAGCTCAAATTCAATTGGTTATTACAAACTTCAAGACTTACTAAAAATAATTTACAGGTCTGCTTCTGCGGTGTGTAATTCTCTGAGTACAACTGCGTATTGATCATTAAAATCTACAAAATTTGAGGTGATTTTATGACATTATTGCCATGACGTGACTATTTTTCATTAATTACATATTAATTCTATATTGATAATATGAAAGTGAAAAGTTTTGGGGTTATGTAAGCAGATGTAGAGAATATCTTAAATTAGATCTTCATTTCTATAATTTACTGAGCGGCGGCTATATAGTATATAACTACAAAATTTACGTAAGATAATAATATCGTTATTAAAAATCAAATATTTTTATACTTATTCATCAAATGGTGTTGGATCTTTTTCATATACTTAACGGCGGTGTGGTGTAGATATTTATATGCATCATTCTCTTCAGTATTGGCTCGAGAGAGCGCAAAAATTACAGTTCCTAAGGAAAGACCAAAAGGTATTACTTACTGATAAAATAAGAGGCCTACAAAATTATAGTCTCCCGATTATTTCAGCAAGATCTCTTAGAAGGATAAAATGATTTTACCCTCTACATTTCAAGCTCTATATGCAGCAGCTGTACCAAGATGTTGTTCGAAAGCATAGCAAACCTGACTTTTTTAATTTTCATCTACAATCCACAATGACCTGAAATAGCTACTGCTTTACTCCCGTATGAAAAACTCACTGATCGTCCTGACATTGTTACTTGCGTTTTCGCGTTGAAACTCGAAAACTGAAGGGGGATAGGATCAAGAAAAGGTATTTGGCATAAAAAGAAACATTCAGAGGGAGTAACTTATGTTTCATTATTATGGAAGGAGATAACTTTGAAAATGTCTGGTATTTTTCATTGAAGATAAGTCTGAAAAATTTTTATTTGAACGTCTAATGAACTTAGTTTGCAGCATTTGCTGCACAAGCCACTAGTATCAAATTAAGGCTAAAATAATGTGGAATAAGTGCGCAAAATTTGAAGAAAATACATGAATTGTTGGTCAAGTTATTTAATATTTTGTGAAAAGTGCAACCGCTATAGTGTATGAAACCCCTTACTACAGCAACATTACACGAGTTCAACTGATTCAGCCGTAGTGGACAAGCTCGTGATAGAACACGGACATACTTTAAACAGGGCAGAAAAGGAGAGAGTTCAATTCCCGCATGGTCTGTGGAAACTATGAGACTATGGAGTGCATATGCTCTATTGTCCCCATACCATGTTCAAAATCTGAACAGACTGCTTTGTTCAAAATGCATATTTAATCGGATATTTAAAATACTCTCCATAACTTATGAATACTTTCACTGGGATTCTACCGGTGCATTCCATTTGCTTGTTTTGGAGTATTTATTGATTTTAGTTGTGCTGTTGCCCCTCTTATTCAGCCTCAAGGGAATAGCGACCTACTTTATATCTAATTAAATTTGAAATAAACTACCGATATTCTTGCGGCACAGAAATGTAACATTCTGTCACTCTGAAGCATTATTCACAAGTGAACGTAACACAGTGTGTTTTATAGAGAATGTTCGTGGACTTTCTCCACTGCTATTCAAGATGTAATTGTAGGAATTACTAAATATTTTTAATTCAGATTTCACTGTGACTTGGTATAAAATAGTGTAGGAAACCCTTCTGAAAGTTTTATATTTACACATAATTAATTCAATTGCTTAAATATTTTAATGACGCATCTATATATATATATATATATATATATATATTGTAAATTTATTTCAACTCAACAATGTAACTTTTATTATTTCAACAATTACTCTTCACTCTCTACAATTTAACTTCACTCCCGCAACAATGGGATTTGCTCTCCACACAATAACACAGTATTCGTTAGTGCACTCCACTGATAACAATGACAATTTACTTGGACTATTACGAACAACAATGAACTGTTAATCTTAACTAATATTTACAAAGCACTATTTACAAATCAGAACTGTCAGTTCTCAGTTCACAGTTCTTCTAGCTCAGTCACTCGAGTTCACAGTATCTCGAACCACAGACCTTTAGAGACAGTCCACTGTACTCGAACTCAGGTCCCTCCAACTGCGGTCCACTGCACTCGAACTCAGGTCCCTCCAACTGCGGTCCATTGCACTCGAACTCAGGCCTTCGGATGCTGACACAGTTGCGGACGCACACTCGAGTCGAACTCCGGTACACAAGACTGGCTTGCTTGCTCTGGCTGACTCACTGAATGGCTGAATAAGCTGAAAAACTGCCGAAGTTCGCTCGCGTTTCTTCTTTTATAGCTAAACCATAGTTACGAGAAATTTCTACGGGTGTCCTCTCGAATTATCTGGATATCTCCACTTCGACGGACTCCTCTAGAAGATTCGGGTGGGTCCGTCCTCCCCTTCACTCCGCACGTAGCAGCTGCGCGCGCAGCCTCCCCTCGCCGCGTTGACGTAATACACCCCCTCTGCCCTTCAGCATGCAGCATGCAGATTCGTCTGCCACGCGCCCTGTCGGACGCGTGTTCGAACCTCGTTGCAGCTGTCACAAAATATATATATATATATATATATATATATATATATATATATATATATATATAATTTTAACTGGTAATGGAAATTACGGGAAAACGGCTGAACACATTTCAATAAACGATCCAATTGAAGCTTGGAACTCAAAGTTTTTCGGAAAAATAGTAGTTTTCAGTGAAATATGAATTTTTAGCATAATTTTCATATTTTCCAAAATCCATCTGTAGTCAGTTTTGAGAACTAGCTAATTGCATTCACCGTCCACTTGATGCTCGCTTCGCTTCTCCTTCGAAGGTAACATCAAGTCGGCCGTGTTGCATTTCAGAATAAAACAAAAAACACACTACAGTAAACAATATTACACGAAGGCCATGATCTGCAAGAATGCTGACATATTTAGAGCTCAAATTAAATTGGTTATTAAAAACTTAACTTACTAAAAATAATTTATAGGTTCGATTCTGTGGTGTGTAATTTTCTGAGTACAGCTGTGCAGTGGATATTAAAACCGCACAACTTGAAGTGGTTTGATGACATTATTACCATTAGAAATGAAATATTATTATAGTTAATGTAATGGTGTGACTGTTTTTCATTAATTATACATATTAATTTTTAATTTAATTTCTTCCTGTAACCACTACAGGTTGCCATCGACAAAGAGTACCATGATACAATAGAGTAAATGCCTTGAGGCTATATTGATGATTTGAAAGTGAAACGTTTTGGAGTTATATAAGTAGATGTAAGGAATATCTTAAATTCATTTCTGTAATTTACTGAGTGGCGGCTATATAGTATATATATATATGGTATATGTTACTGAAAACTACAAAGCTTACGTGAGATAATAATATTACTAAATATAAAATATTTGTATAGTTATTAATCAAGTGGGGTTGGGTCTTTTTCGTATATTTAATGGCGGTGTGGTGTAGATATTTATATGCGTCATTCTCTTCAGTATTGGCTCAAGAGAGCGCAAACATAACAGTTCCTAAGGAAAGGCCAAGAGATATTACTTACTGGTAAAATAAGAGGCCTACAAGATTTTGTAGTCTCCCGATCATTTCAGCAAGATCTCTTAGCAGGATAAAATGATTTTACCCTCTACATTTCAAAGTAGTTCACGAAACATGCAGCAGCTATACCAGGATGCTATGTCTTATTTTTCGAAAGCATGGCAAATCCGACATTTTTTTAACTTTTAACTACAATCCACAATGACCTGAATTAGCTATTGCTTTACTCCCACATGATTAACTCACTGATCGTCCTGACATTGTTACTTGCGTTTTCGCGTTCAAACTAAGAAACTGAACATGTATAGGTTCAAGAAAACTTATTTGGGATAAAAACCATTCAGAGAGAGTATGTTTCATTATTATGGAAGTAAATAACTTTCACAATATCTGGTATTTTTCATTGAAAATAAATCTGAAAAATGTTTATTTGTATGTCTAATGAACTTAGTTTGCGGCAGTTGCTGCACAAGCCACTAGTATATATTTAATTCTATCCAAACTATAACATAATAAGGAACAAAAATATATGTTAAGTATTCAAAGACCAAAAATGCGATTTATATTATGCCTTTTAAAATTTATAATACATTTTCAACGATTATTGTGCCTTTTTTACGTTTTATTGCCTTTTTCTTGCCTATTTTAACTGTTATAAATACTTAAACATCCAGTCTCTAATTGTCACCTTTATGTTATTCAGACGCTGGATAACCACAGCAATTAAAGCGTCGTAAATAACCAGATAAACATTTAGGAATACAGAGAGGGCCATATGGAGTAAAATATTAATTCTGCAGTGCTTGGGAAAAGTGGCATAAGTCAGTTTCCACAAAGATTTTTTATTAATTTATTGACAACTTACGGAACATCTGCTCGCTTGGGAGAAGAGATATAAATATTTTTCCCATTACAATAATTCACACAGAAGAAAATCAAATCGACATAAACCAGTGTGAAGGCAGTTTTTTTCCCTTCTTCTGTAAAATTAACATTTTTGACTTGTGACACTTTTCCCGAGCACTACAGAATTGTGTCTTTTTTATTTTGCCTTTAACTTTCTTCCGATTATGCCACAAATTGTTTTGAATTTTGCACTTTTCTGATTTATCTCTTAGTTTATTTTTAACTTGCTGTACATCACAAACAAGATATTAAAAATGTAATACTTGCTCAATAAAAAAAAATATATTATTTTCTTGCAGCCACAATATCGGATTCCGTTTTGCAATCTGCAACATAAGTGCAAAAGAATCGCTGACAGTACTCATCATGTCATCATTATTGTTGAATTGAATTATAGTAATAGTAATAATTTTATTATCACTACATTTTATTATGCTCAAAATTGCCACTAAATAATACTATTTTATCGTTACCACCAAATATTACCACACTCTACATAACCACTCAATTATATTATATTCATCAATGCCACTAAATATTATTATTGCAGCCCTGATGTTTAGGTATTTATAACAGTTAAAATAGGCAGGCAAAAAGGCAATAAAAACGTAGAAAAAAGGCATAATAATCTTTCAACGAGGCATTATAAATTTAAAAAATGCATAATATATTTACTGCCGTCGCTCTTGATGCCTCATTTTGATTACTGTGACACTCTCTACACTGTCCTTAATATGAGACTGACAGACAGACTACAGCGTGTTAATAATGCATGTGTTCGATTTGTTTGCAACGTCCGTAGATCTGACCGTATCACACCTTCACTAAATATGCTGTCCCGGGTCCATCTCAAAGAGCGAAGAACTATTCACTCTCTCACTTTACTCTTCAGTATTCTTTAGAACTCTAACCCTAGGTACTTAGCTTCTCGTTTTTAGCATTTGTCATCATATCACGATATAGATACGGTACAGACAGATTATTTAGTCCTGACAGCTCAGCGACGCGAAAGAGGGGAAGTAATGGGAGTAGTGGAGAGAGCTCCGGAGTAGAGATAAGGTCGAGCGGTCGGTAGAGGAATGCAGTACAGAATTGTACTAGAAACATGTCGCTCTACCGCACGCATGACATTCGATAGCTCCGATGGCAAGCGAGAGACTAACCCAAACACCCCTTGGCGAAAGTAAATGGACTCGCCTGATCTAGGCGCACATCGCCGGAGACTGTCAGGACTAAATAATCGTACTGTACTCACTCAAACACCAATTCACACTCGCCATTCCTAAACATACAACATCCTTCTACTCTTCATTTTTCCCCGTCTCTGCAGCTCTACCACAACGTGTTGGAGACTGTCGGACATTGTCTAGTTTCAAAAATAAACTAAAATTTCACTTTTTCAGTTCAGATTCCTTTCACTAATAAGCCCTTTCCCCTGAGATAGTTTTGTTGTATTCTTCCTTACGTTTTCCCTATTAACTATTTGTACTAACCGAGTTGTTTTCATTATATTCCAATGTTTAGATCTGTACTTTACTTCCTTTTTTCTATTATGGTATTATTTTCATGTTGCAAATTTAGTCTTTCAGGTAAAGCTCCCTGTAAAGCAGATTTGAATAATTTCAAGGGAAAAATTGTTCCGGGCCCGGGTATCGATCCCGGGACCTCTGGTTGAACGTACCAGCGCTCTACCAACTGAGCTACCCGGGAACTCCGCCCGAAACCGACTCAACTTTCCCCTTTATATCCACACAACTCGCGTGGGCTGACGAAATGCCAGAGACCCACATCGAGTGCACACGATCTCTGTGTGACTTGGAATTGTGGTTTTCTGTTAACGTAAATATTATGCAAATCTAGTCTTTCAGGTGAAGCTCCCTGTAAAGCAGATTTGAATAATTTCAAGGGAAAAATTGTTCCGGGCCCGGGTATCGATCCCGGGACCTCTGGTTGAACGTACCAGCGCTCTACCAACTGAGCAACCCGGGAACTCCGCCCGACACCGTCTCAACTTTCCCTTTTATATCCACACAACTCTCGTGTTGTTTAGTGTCGATTTTTTTATGCTATTATTTTGTTGTAATATGTTGGTATTCTGTTCTTTAACTTTTTGTTAAATTTTCACTGCTTGTATACTTTGGTAGAGTCGCAAGAGGAAGGCCCTTGGCTTTAACTCTGCCACTACAAATAAATAAATAAATAAATTATTATTATTATTATTGTCATCATCATCATCATCAACATTATTGTAGATTATAGTGTAGTACATGAAACATACCTAAGCACTTCGCTTTTTGTGTACTCATGGTGGAAAACTCTTTGGCTGATTGTACTGGACGGCATAGCCGTCAACACCATCCCCCACATACCGTACTTCTCTTCATCCATGAAATTCCTACCTTATACTTCTGTTGATGGTTCTCACTACCTCACAGACTTACTGGAATCGTCATATTCCCGTTAGGCAAGCCAGAACCTGGAGGACGTCTGTGATTATATATATTTTTGAGCCGTCAATCGTCTGGATTGCATTACATTTCACCGAACCCTTAAATTGTAATCAAGTAATAAATTTAATCGCACGAAGGTGTTGGAATTGATGTTTGATAAAAACTTAAGTTGAATAATCTTGGCTATTTCCAGTATCAGAATAATTTCCCTCGCGGATTCAACTGGTGTTGAGTTTGAGGTATACGATGCTATTTGCCTCGATCTAAATTTTACAGTGGCTATTGAGAGACAGTGCGATGGTGGACCGTCGATATCAGAGTAAACACGAAAAGAGAATGACAGTAAACCGAGGTAGAAGGAGATTTGATTCCTAGCTGCTTTATTGAACCCTTACCCTCTTACATTAGTGGATAGACGCTTGGTATAGTGCGGTATTAATTGTGCAGGTACATATTAGTGTAAATAACTGTTTGCAACTACTTCAGAGAATTACGTTCTTAGTATGACAAAGATTAGTGTCGCATTTCAGAGCGTACTCATGTATTTAACATATTGTTAGTTAAAAAAACACACAACATATTCAAAGATGAGACATAATAATAATAATAATAATAATAATAATAATAATAATAATGATTTATTTTAGCTGGCAGAGTTAAGGCCGTAAGGCCTTCTCTTCCACACAACCAGCAAAAAGTGTATGTACATATGCATGAACTTACAAAGAATTCAACAAATTGATTTAGATAAGAGTTACATGTATACAAGAGTTATTTACGAATTAAACAACAAAATACTATGAACTATTAATTAAACACTGAAATAAACTGGGTAGCAGAATTAAACTAAAATACATAGAATGTTAATATATTTCAAATTAATATACATATACAGATAGGTAGGTAGGTAGGTAGGTGGGTGGATGGATGGATGGATGGATGGATGGAGAGATGGAGAGAGATAGATAGAGAGACGGAGAGAGATAGATGGAGAGATGGAGAGAGATAGATGGAGAGATGGAGAGAGATAGATGGAGAGATGGAGAGAGAGATAGATGGCGAGATGGAGAGATGGAGAGAGATATATAGAAAGAGAGATAGATGGAGAGAGATATATAGAGAGATACTGTATATAGAAAGAGAGATAGATGGAGAGATGGAGATATATATATATATATATATATATATAGAGAGAGAGAGATATAGAAAGAGAGATAGATGGAGAGATGGAGAGAGAGATGGAGAGAGAGATGGAGAGAGAGATAGATGGAGATATATATATATATATATATATATATAGAGATATATATATAGAAAGAGAGATAGATGGAGATATATAGAAAGAGGGATAGATGGAGAGAGAGATGGAAAGAGATATATATATATATATATATATATATATATATATAGAGATATATAGAAAGAGAGATAGATGGAGAGATGGAGAGAGATAGATGGAGAGATGGAGAGAGATATATAGAAAGAGAGATAGATGGATATATATATATATTGTGACAGCGACGTGAGATTCGAACTCACGACCAGCGTCCCGCAAGAAAGCAGATCGCGCGGAGACGGCGCGCGGCGGAGAGAAGTAAGGGGGAAGGGCCTACGCGGCGAGAGAGTGGAGAGGGAGTTTGCGCGCGCATCTTCTGCTTGCCTAGAGAGGCCGAGAAATCCGTCGAAGTGGAAGACTCGCGAATTCGAACTTTCGAGGCTACGTCGCTGTGGTTATAAATTACGGTCGCGAAGGAACGACAGTAGTTTTCAGTTATTCAGTCAGTGAGTAAGCCAGAGCAAGCAAGCCAGACTTGTGTACCGGAGTTCGACTCGAGTGTGCGTCCGCAACTGTATCAGCATCCGAAGGCCTGAGTTCGAGTGCAGTGGACCGCAGTTGGAGGGACTTGAGTTCGAGTGCAGTGGACCGCAGTTGGAGGGACCTGAGTTCGAGTGCAGTGGACCGTCTCTGAAGGTCTGTGGTTGGAGATACTGTGAAATCGAGTGACTGAGCTAGAAGAACTGTGAACTGAGAACTGATAGTTCTGATTTGTAAATAGTGCTTTGTAAATATTAGTTAAGATTAACAGTTCATTGTTGTTCGTAATAGTCCAAGTAAATTGACATTGCCGTGAGTGGAGGATATAACGAATACTGTGTTGAGTAAAAATCCTATTGTCGACGAGAGAATTTAAGGTGAATTGTAGAAAGGAATTATTGTTGGAAGAATAAAATTCTATTGTTGAGTGGAAATAAATTACAATATATATATATATATATTGTAATTTATTTCCATATATATATATATATATATATATATATATATATATATATATAGAGAGAGAGAGAGATAGAGAGATATAGAGAGATATAGATAAAGTGTAATAACGGATACATAATAAATTATACAAACTCATGTACACAAGATCCTTCACACGAGCCCGTACGGCCATTCGTGCTATAACTATGCACAGTTTGAAACTTCAAAACGAAAATAATACCTACTAATAATAAAATAGTAAATCAACAGTTATTATCATTACTACCGTTATCATTAATTATCACAATTACAACTAATGTAACTTCATACCAAATTTCACAAAAAAAAAAATAAATAAAACAGAAAGTATTTTCTACAGAAAGAAGCATACGTATCGTTGGCCGAGTTAGAATGCGTGGTTAGATACACGTGGTTAACTAATAAGAATATAAACCGATGTACCATCAACTTCGCTTGGTTATGAAATCGCGGTTAGTTGCCGCGTGTTTATTTCGCCATTATTCCTCTCCGGAGCAATTCATGATCAGAGCTAGGAAGTTGGCACCGAAACTGTGAAGTTGTGTGAGCTTGGAGTATATCTCTACCGAATGAAAAGTAGCGCAGTTCTCAGTGTCAGAACGACAAACATGTACAGCCGGGTGATAATTAAACTTCTGCTCTAATCATCCACGGTCTTAAAATAAAGCAATAAAGAAATAATATAAAAAGAATAATTTGTAATTATAAACTTCGTAACTCCCAAACTAAACTAATTTACCCATACATATAATAGTAATATACGTTACAAGAGCGGTATGTTGACGTTTTCATGGTCGAGGAAAAGATTGAAAAAGCGAAACGTAGTTGAGCTTTTTTAATTTTTGAGAACATGAAAACAAACATACCGCTCGTGTATCGTACATTATTTTGTGCGAAGATCGTTTATTACATACCTGAAAGACGAATTTATAATTAGTTGCAATGAAATCTCCATGTTGGTTTCTGTTTAATGACTGCAACTTCGGAAAACCAACATATCTCTCTTCAACATTGTTGCTATAAAATGTTTTCTGTGTTTACTATACTCCAGCAGGCCGTGATATACGTCTGTCTTTTTTTCCCCCCAGTCTATAAATGCGAACTTAAAACAAACGGTAAGGTTATGTAATAATTTATTTTTCATTTAATATTTTAACAATATTATTTATATAACATATTGCAGTAATAACATCGGCATCTGGAATCTCGTTGATTTTTTCACGGCTTCCTTAATGTTACTTGTATCAGGAATGCAATAAGTTTCGTGGAGTAGTAGACTTTACTTAATTTTTGCAAATATTTAAAAACAATAATTAACATTGCAATTTAGGTGAAATTGCAGTGGTAAGTTTCCAATTTATAATTATTACTATGTTAAACGTCTCTAAAAATAATATGTTAAAAGCCTAAAGCAGTAAAATGAATGTCGCGCTTAAGCGGTAAGAAGAGGGAGATTGTTATGTATGTTACGTTGGGAATACTGAATGTGGTATTTCACACTTACCGCGTATTGGTTCTGTGCGGAAAACAAGCAAATACGCACGATCTCGCACAAAAAAAATTATGCATCACCTTGTTGAAACTGCATTTGTGAACCTCGTTTTAACCATTGACAACGCTTTTTAATTCTTTTAAGCATTGAGGTTATTGCATTGTGTTTCTGTTTTGTGAAGGAGTTTAGATAAGGACACAAATAGCCATAGTAGCTGACGCGCCCTTTTTTAAACCCCACAAACTAAATAACTGAATAACTACATATAAAAATAACAAACAAAGTATACAATTATTATGATTCTAACTTCATTACAACAAATAAAAATTAGCATTTTCATTTTATCAAAAGAAATACTGCTGTTATGTTTAGAAAAAAAATTGCACTCTGAAAATATTCGTTGTACGTCAAAAGACGTTACTGGAGCAAATCTGAAATATGATACAGTATTTCTTCCTATCATCAGATGAACTACTACTTTGTGAATCTAACAAAGTGTCTCGGATGTGGCACATAATATTAAACCCATAATTGTTTTCAAGAAAATGTTTAAATTTTATTGTAATGACAGCTAGGAATTTCGTTTCTTTCGCATGTTGAACTTGGACTGTAACGCAACTGAATGCATAGTAACACAGCAGCACGAGACGTCAACAGACCAGCAAAACAAACGAGTATGGACGACTTGTAGATAAACTTGTCTTTCAACCAACATTTAAAGAAGTCTTGTCCGGGAAAAAATTAACGTGTTACACCCCTGTTTGCGTAATTATTTAATAACAGATGAGTTTACTTGCCCTGTGACGTCACGTATACTTAGAATCAAGCAACTTTATTCCAAATGAGGGGTTGGAAAGCAATGGTGGATTGTTAATGTTTAGGTTAGGGGTTTGCGCTTTTTCCATTGCTGGTTGTCACAATCTAAAAAGTAAGACACAACGTTTCGAAGGGTGGTTCTACCTTCGTCTTCAGGTGGAAGGAAGTAGGAAAGAGAAAAAAAAAACCTGTTGTTGGGATCGTTACGTACAGCTACAGTCATAGTCATAGAGAATAGCTGTACGTAACGATCCCAACAATAGGTTTTTTCTCTTCCCTACTTCCTTCCACCTGAAGACGAAGGGAGAACCACCCTTCGAAACGTTGTCTTAATTTTTTTATTGTGACAATCAGCAATGGAAAAAGTCCAAACCATTCACCTAAACATTAACTTTATTCCAGCTCATAGGCAGCTGAATTACGAAGTTTAAACATGTTGATGTGAAACCTGCTACTCCGCCATAAAAATGTTAAGACATAAATTTCACAAAGAAGTCGTGCTTACGGTAGCTTAGTTTTAAACGCATGTTATTTCATTGCTTAAATTAAATCGCATTAATATGTAGTAATTATTCACTATGGAATAAAGCAGAGAGATGCACTATCATCTTTACTTTTTAACTTCGCTCTAGAATATGCCATTAAGAAAGTTCAGGATAACAGAGAGGGTTTGGAATTGAACGGGTTACATCAGCTTCTTGTCTATGCGGATGCCGTGAATATGTTAGGAGAAAATCCACAAACTATTAGGAAAAACGCGCAAGTTCTACTTGAAGCAAGTAAAGCTATAGGGTTGGAAGTAAATCCCGAAAAGACTAAGTATATGATTATATCTCATGACCAGTATATTGTACGAAATGGAAATATAAAAATTGGAGAGTTATCCTTCGAAGAGGTGGAAAAATTCAAATATCTTGGAGCAACAGTAACAAATATAAATGACACTTGGGAGGAAATTAAACGCAGAATAAATAAGGGAAATGCCTGTTATTATTCGGTTGAGAAGCTTTTGTCATCTAGACTGCTGTCAAAAAATCTGAAAGTTAGAATTTATAACACAGTTATGTTCTGTATGGTTGTGAAACTTGGACTCTCAATTTGAGAGAGGAACAGAGATTAAGGGTGTTTGAGAATAAGGTTCTTAGGAAAATATTTGGGGCTAAGAGGGATGAAGTTACAGGAGAATGGAGAAAGTTACACAACGCAGAGCTGCACGCATTGTATTCTTCACCTGACATAATTAGGAACATTAAATCCAGACATTTGAGATGGGCAGGGCATGTAGCACGTATGGGCGAACCCAGAAATGGATGTAGAGTGTTAATTGGGAGGCCGGAGGGAAAAAGACCTTTGGGTAGGCCGAGACGTAGATGGGAGGATAATATTAAAATGGATTTGAGGGAGGTGGGATATGGTAATAGAGGCTGGATTAATCTTGCTCAGGATAGGGACCAATGGCGGGCTTATGTGAGGGCGGCAATGAACATCCGGGTTCCTTAAAAGCCAGTAAATAAGTAATTATTCATCTACTAAACTCAGTCCTGCAAACCTAAATCTATTTGCTGTCTTAAAACTGATATAATTAGCCTAAGAAATATTTAGGAGGGTACTTCGGTAAGCTAAATTTTATCATTGAATTAATACGATTATACTACAGAGATATATAAATATAAATTTAGAAAAAATTATGGATCTATATATTCATATGCGGATGATACAGTAGTTATTTTCAGTGGTTTTTCTTGGCAGGAAGCATATAGAAATGCTAAAATAGGTGCTAACATTGTTAAAAAATGGCTTAATTCCAACTTCCTTTCTTTAAATATATCTAAATCAACTTTAGTTCCTTTTTCGTTAACAGCTGCCAGTGTTCAAAATTTAAAATTTAGCGATAAATATAGACTAATAATACACAGTGAAAATTGTTTAGATCCCAAAAGTTGTAAATGTCCACCTTTTGAAAGAAGCCACGTATGTCAAATATCCGGGTATCATTATTGATCAGAATTTAAAATGGCCTCGTCACATTACTTATCTTTGTAAGAGGCTTCGTAAAACAATTGATAAATTCGTTAATCTTCGATGCTACTTACCTATTAGAGTTCTACGAAATTTTTATTTGGCCATTATTCAGTCTATCATTCAATATGGTATAATTGTTTGGGGTGGAAGTACAAAAATTAATCTTAGTCTGTTAAATTTACTACAAAAACGAATAATTAAAATTTGTTTGAAGAAACGTTTCGATTATCCAACTAAATTAATTTATTCTGAATTTAATGTATTTAATATTGAACAAATTTATAAGTATACGCTGTTAAAATTTTATCATAAAATCGTAATAAGTTTGTATTACAGACACACAATTATGACACATGACGAAATATTAATTCAACATTAGTAGAACCTAAATGTCTCACATCTGCTGGTCTAAAGCATAGCATAAATTTTGGCCCTCGGTTGTACAATGCTTTAACTAAATTACACCCAGAACTTCTAACATGTAACCCACTAACATATAACAAGAAAATTAGAAACGTGTTAATATCTTCAAGTTGATTAAATAAATTTATAGCCTATGTGTATGAATTAATCAACCTATATTATATTTGTATTCTATAATTTTGAAATATATATTAGTCCTACTTTTCACGTGCGATATTATTCTTCTCTAGTGTTAATATTATATTATATAATTCCATTGCCGCTGTAATTATATTTTAGTTCCTATTTTATTTTACTTATTTATTTATATTATTATTATTTTTTATTTTAATATTATATCTGAACTGCGACCGAACACGAGCGCTGCTCATTCGGTCTCAAATTTTGTTAATACTACTGTATCTTCTTTTTATATTGCTTGTATTATTTTATTTGTATTTCTCTTTGTTTGTTTTGTAATTATATTTCTTTATTCTGTATATTTGAATTTAAATAAATAAAATAAATAAATATGCAAAAACATAAAATTAAATCTGTAACGATTCTTATTCGAACCCAAGACGAATAAATTTCATAACCAAACCTCTGGCTCTGAGCAACTATGTAGTCTTGCAGATACTTCCATATGTAAATACGAGTATCTATCGCAGGGGGCATTTCGAATCTATTATAACGAGAAATACATTGATATTGTAAAACACTATTCAGCTTCGTTACAATGCAGAAGGTGGAAAGGAATGATTTACCAATTATACGTGCATATTCATTTTCAGACTGTTAAGACACAACATTTATATTCACATTCTCGTATGAACTCAGTTCAGGCCTTCCCACGCATGCGCAAATCCGCTTTCTGGGACAAAATTCCAGCCGGATATTTTTTTAGATCACTGTAAAACAATTTCATTACGTAATTGACACAGAGTGGGATGTGAAAATATGTAATGTGAGATATATGACTGCACAATTTCTACAGACAATGCTATTTTTATCCACGCTTATGGACTATCGGGTTTGTTTACTAGTGTGAGAAGTTATTGAATTTATACAGGGTAGAAGGTAACCTTTTAGATTCTTTCACACACATAACAGATCATGTCACTTTTGGGAACGTTTTGTCAAATAATATTTTTTCATACGACCAATAGTTTTTGTAATATTTCGAGAAAACGAATGTTGCAATGTTGTAGACCAGCCGTGGCGAAAATGCGACTCACGAGCACATTGTGGCTCGCAGTGCATTTCCCTTGCTTCCTACCTACAACCCCCACCCTCTCACTCACTGGATTCAAACTCCGTTTCATTTGTATTTGTCTCTGACCTGCGAGTGCCGTATCGTCGCAACGTCTCTCTCGAAACCATGTACCTCTATAAAAACGAAAGTTTCAAGTAGGATGGCAGGACGCATTTTTTTGCTACCAATATGATGAGAATATTAAATGTATGATTTGTTCACAAGTATTACTAGGAAAACGGTTGTATAATATTAAACGGCATTATAAGTTACTACATGTTACTGATGAAACATTAAAAGGTTAAGTGTTGTTGTTGTTGTTGTTGTCATTATCATCATCATAATCATCATCATCATCATCATCATCTCTGTACGTCGATTCTTTTTCAGCAGATGTACGAATAATGCGGTTAGATCTTCAATTTAAACTCACAGATTTACAATATGATGTTAAATGAAAGCCAGCTGTAAGGACTTGACAAATGTTGAACTTTTCAAATCTTAGGCAAAAAATAAATATTTGAAGCTTCATTCTTTCGCTTGCTCTTTTGAAGCCATGTTCGCTACAACTTACGTTTGTGAAAGATTATTTTCAACAATGAAAATAGTAAAAATCAAATTTAGATCACGACTGACAGACAAATACCTTCATGATCAACTACGACTGGCAGTAAGTGACATAATTCCTGATTTTGAAACTCTGTCGCAGAGACATTCTGAAGACAGTTAATTTTAGGTTGTGATAATGTGTCCTATGTTTTCTTGTTCATTTCTTTCTTCGTTACACGTACTAAACATTAGTTTGTAGCCTTGTACTGTATATAATTTTATTTAAGTGCTTGACGTAAGGAAAATGAAATACCGTTAATGTCCGCCTCCCTCCATAGGTGCTATGCACGTTGCAGCTTACACAGTGGCTCGGCGCACGATGGCATTTTCGCCACGGCTATTGTAGACAGTAGCAGTGTTTACTTCGCGAGATCATTGCACTCCAGCATAAGGAATGCCGTTCCAATCATCTACTTGGCAGGGGTTTTGAGGATGTACACACATACCGTTTTGTAAATAAAAACATCTGTTGAGAATGCAGTCATATCCAAATTTATGTAATCGTAACATGTTAATTACATGAACTATTTTTATTTCATTAGGTTATTTTACGACGCTGTATCAACATCTCAGGTTATTTAGCGTCTGAATGAGATGATGGTGATAATGCCGCGTGAAATGAGTCCGGGGTCCAGCACCGAAAGTTACCCAGCATTTGCTCGTATTAGGTTGAGGGAAACCCCGGAAAAAACCTCAACCAGGTAACTTGCCCCGACCGGGATTCGAACCCGGGCCACCTGGTTTCGCGGCCAGACGCGCTGACCGTTACTCCACAGGTGTGAACTATGTTATTCGTTATCTATGATGAAACTTTCGTTATTGTATCGTTTCAGCACTAAATATAGTACGAACAAACACGTGTTTCCGTTACATTTTAAGGCAATTTCATCTTTAATACAATAGAATGAAAAATTATGCTTAAAACAAAATTAATCATTTAAATACAATTTTTTACATAGAGGATCATACAGTTGATGACACTCCAACTCAATTACAATACAATGTTTGGAAGAAATAAACAACTTTGAAACTAAATGAAAACGATACACAATAATGTGAGGTACACTGTTAAATTTTGTACACCATTCTCTACAGTTTCTTTTAAAGGTATTGTTCAAAGTGTCCACCAGTTGCGTGTCTGCAACTTTCACACTCCTGATCTAGTTATGTCACAGTATAAGCGAGCAGCTGCAGCGGCATTTTGACCAGTTTCGCCATAAATTTATTAATAACACGTCCAGATACTCACGATTAGAAAACGTGGCATCTCGTTATGTTTCAACTGCTTCGAACTGCACGTAGCCTCCATTTCTATCACATTGAATTTTTCAAAATATTTAAAAGTATCGAAGATATTCCAAAAAAGAAAAAAGAAACAATGTACACTATAATGTACACCAGGCCTGAAAGGGGGGGGGGTAGGAATGTAATTTTGAGAATCGAATAGTTTAGTAGGCTATAGAAATCTGTAAATATTGATAGTGAGACCCCAAATACAGAAATGTGAAGGGCATCAACCACTTTGGATGTTTTTGCTTAATGTCGATGTGTGATGTAGTTTATAAAACTGTTACGAAATTTGACTTTATATTTCAGCCACTTCTGTATCCACAAAATACTATTGGAACAAGCAGATGTTAGGTGAGGGGATGGCAGAGGTGTGAGGGGAAAATTGTACGACGTTGCTAATTTTAATTGGTTGTGAGTGGTATCAATAATTCTGTTTGATTATATGTTCATAAAAGGATGAACTTGTACTAGTAATGCTGCTGTATTTTAAATGAAAACACGCGTTATGAATGTACTATATCTACTTAAGTGTACCGGTGGTCTAGTGGTTAACGTAAATTTGGAGATTGCTGGTTCAAAAACGATAGGTGCAATACATTTAAAATAAGATAAAATTTCTGAGAGCCTCATGTTACACATTTACGTGATGTGAAAGTAGTACTCCTCATGGGCTTTAGACAAAATTTATCGGCCGTTTCTCGTATAGGAACTATACAAGGTTTATACACTAGTAAGACAGTAAGGGACAATGTACGAATGAAATCTGTGACGGACGAGGACTAGATGAATAGATGGGAACAGTTCAGTTGATTTCGGAAAAGGAAGTAACCCAATCCTCGTTTCAGCAGAGGAAGAACAAGATTAGTTACTGTAAAATGTATGTAATGTAATGTTATGTAATATGTTTTCTGTTATGTATTTTGTGTTATATTATGTGTTATGTTTTGTGTTGTTTTTTGTGTTATGATTTGTGTTGTGTGTTATGTTTTGTGCTGTTTTGTGTTATCTTTTGTGTTGTGTGTTATTTTTTGTGTTGTGTGTTATCTTTTGTGTTGTGTGTTATCTTTTGTGTTGTGTGTTATCTTTTGTGTTGTGTGTTATCTTTTGTGTTGTGTGTTATGTTTTGTGTTGTGTGTTATGTTTTGTGTTGTGTGTTATGTTTTGTGTTGTGTGTTATGTTTTGTGTTGTGTGTTATGTTTTGTGTTTTGTGTGTTAAGTTTTGTGTTTTGTGTGTTATGTTTTGTGTTTTGTGTGTTATGTTTTGTGTTTTGTGTTTTGTTTTGTGTTGTGTGTTGTTTTGTGTTGTGTGTTGTTTTGTGTTGTGTGTTGTTTTGTGTTGTGTGTTGTGTTTTGTGTTGCGTTGTGTGTTTTGTGTTGCGTTGTGTGTTTTGTTTTGCGTTTTGTGTTGTGTGTTGTTTTGTGTTGTGTGTTGTGTTGTGTGTTGTGTTTTGTTTTGTGTTTTGTGTTGTGTTTTGTGTGTTTTGTGTTGTGTTTTGTGTGTTGTGTGTTGTGTTTTGTGTGTTGTGTTGTGTGTTGTGTTTTGTGTGTTGTGTTTTGTGTGTTGTGTTGTGTTTTGTGTGTTGTGTTGTGTTTTGTGTGTTGTGTTGTGTTTTGTGTGTTGTGTTGTGTTTTGTGTGTTGTGTTGTGTTTTGTGTGTTGTGTTGTGTTTTGTGTGTTGTGTTGTGTTTTGTGTGTTGTGTTGTGTTTTGTGTGTTGTGTTGTGTTTTGTGTGTTGTGTTGTGTTTTGTGTGTTGTGTTGTGTTTTGTGTGTTGTGTTGTGTTTTGTGTGTTGTGTTGTGTTTTGTGTGTTGTGTTGTGTTTTGTGTGTTGTGTTGTGTTTTGTGTGTTGTGTTGTGTTTTGTGTGTTGTGTTGTGTTTTGTGTGTTGTGTTTTGTGTTTTGTGTTGTGTTTTGTGTTGTGTGTTGTGTTTTGTGTTGTGTTGTGTGTTGTGTGTTGTGTTGTGTGTTGTGTTTTGTGTTGTGTGTTATGCTTTGTGTTGTGTGTTATGCTTTGTGTTGTGTGTTATGCTTTGGGTTGTGTGTTACGCTTTGTGTTGTGTGTTACGCTTTGTGTTGTGTGTTATGCTTTGTGTTGTGTGTTATGCTTTGTGTTGTGGGTTATGCTTTGTGTTGTGGGTTATGCTTTGTGTTGTGGGTTATGCTTTGTGTTATGTTTTATGTTATGCTTTGTGTTATGTTTTGTGTTTTTGTGTTATGTTATGTTTGTATTCATTCACACTACAAGTGTGTAAATACCTGGTGGCAGTGGTAACTAATTACACTCAATAATGACAATTAATAATAAACACAATTAATAAAAATACTAATAATAATTAATAGTAATAATACTAACGAACATCCTAAATTAAATGAAGTACGATCACTTAAAATAACTTTTAAAGTAAATCTAATTTGTATCTTAACCCTAAGTTCGAACTAAAACCCATGAGTATGATATGTTGATACACGCACAAGTACCTTTCAACACTACACTAATTTCGCTGTCAACCCACTCACTGCGCATTGATGCTATCCTGATTTCAGTAACACTTTAAAACATTTCACTGTTCAAATACTTTGCACTACCACTAAAAACTATATAACTTTACTGACACAAACACACTTCACTTACACAACACACTTCTTCACTGATATAACACTTCAAGTAACAAAACATCAATTAAACCCTCTATAGGCTTAATGGAAAAATAAATTCATTAACACTGACTGTAACTGTTTTATGAAACAATGGAAAGAAAGTTTTGAGATCAAAACGTTATACTCAATTAATATACGAGGAATTTAGTAATAACAGTAACGAAGTCTTTAGTACAGTATCATTCGTTATGGAAAATAAACCACTACCTTAACCCTGTATAGTCGATATGGCTTACAATATACATCTCTATATATAATTTGAACTGATAATGGAAATTACGGGAAAACGGCTGAACGGATTTTAATAAATGACCCCTCATTTTGAAACTTGGAACCCAAAGTTTTTCAGAAAAATAGTAATTTTTAATGAAATGTCAATTTTCCTACATCATTTTCCTATTTTCCAAAATCCATCTGTCGTCAGTTTTGAGAAATAGGTAATGGCCCTTTCAGATTAATGAAAACAAAACACAAACACACTACAATAAACAATATCACACGAAGGCTATGACCTGCAGGATTGCTGATATATTTAGAGTTCAGATGGCTGACATAATGCCAATATGTCGATCTTCATTTGTGTAAATTTTTCTGAACGTTTCTGTAATATTGGTTATTAAAAACTTCAGGATTTACTAAAAAGAAGATTCTCTGGTGTGTAATTTTCTGAGTACAGCTATGTGTGTATTGGATATTAAAAACTACAAAGCTTAAGAATGTTTGATGACATTATTACCATTAAAAATGAAATATTATTATAGTGAACGACATGATGTATTTGTCACCAATTATACAGATTAATGCTTTATTGTTGATATGAAAGTGAAACCTTTTGGGGTTATATAAATAGGCGTAGTGAATATCTGAAGTTAGATCTTCATTTCTATAATATTTACTGAGTGACGGCTATATAGAAGTCTATACAAAACTTACGTAAGATAACAATATTGTTATTAAAGTGAAATATTTTTATAGTTATTAATCAAATGGTATGGATCTTTTCCATATATTTAATGGCGGTGTGGTGTAGATATTTAAAGCTGAAAGTTAGAATTTATAAAACAGTTATGCTGCCGGTTGTTCTTTATGGTTGTGAAACTTGGATTTTCACTTTGAGAGAGGAACAGAGATTAAGGATGTTCGAAAATAAGATGCTTAGGAAAATATTTGGGGCTAAGAGGGATGAAATCATAGGGGAATGGAGAAAGTTACACCATGTAGAACTACACGCATTTTATTCTTCACCTAACATAATTAGGAACATTAAATCCAGACATTTGAGATGGCAGCGCATGTAGCACGTATGGGTTATTCTAGAATTGGTATGGAGTGGTAGTTGGAAGACCTGAAGGGAAAAGACCTTGAGGGAGGCAGACGTAGATGGGAGGATAATATTAAAATCGATTTGAGAGAGCTGGGATATGATGGTAGAGACTGAATTAATCTTACAACGCAGAGCTGCACGCATTGTATTCTTCACCTGACATAATTAGGAACATTAAATCCAGACGCTTGAGATGGGCAGGACATGTAGCACATATGGGCGAATCCAGAAATGCATATAGAGTATTAGTTGGGAGGCCGCCGGGAAAAAGACCTTTGGGGAGGCCGAGACGTAGATGGGAAGATAATATTAAAATGGCTTTGAGGGAGGTGGGATATGGTGGTAGAGACTGGATTAATCTTGCTCAGGATAGGGATCAATGGCGGGCTTATGTGAGGGCGGCCATGAACCTCCGGGTTCCTTAAAAGCCAATAAGTAAGTAAGTAAGTGAAGATGTAATAGTAATAGTGTAGGTTCAATATAAAGTATTTAGCATATAGAAAAGATTCAGAGGGATATGTTTCTTTATTATGGAAGCAAGTAACTTCCAAAATGTCTGGTATTCTTCATTGACAATAAATTTGAAAAAAAAAAAAATTAATTTGAATTGTAATGAACTTAGTGTGCAGCATTTGCTGCACAAGCCACTAGTAGTCTTATAATTTATTCTGTATTCGCTGAGAAAATAATGTAGTCTTTCAGTGGAAATTAAATAGGTTTAGGAAAATCTCTGTTAAAAACGTGTCTCCATTAATCACTTCTTTAGAAGATAGTTTATAGAATCAGCCTGCTTTTAATAAAGAGTACATACCAATATTACACTTCCAATAAGCATACAGTAGATTTCATCTAAATATCTCAATATGCTTTAACTGTAGCCCATGCAATTTCCCGTAATAGGTCACAGATTCTGACAAAGGTTCGATGGCATATTGGTTCGTGTCAGGTGCTAACGGTAAGTTTCTATTATGACATTGAAATGCGTGTGATTTTAATGCCCCGTTAAGCTCCAATTGAAACTAATAATCGCATTAACTAATGCGGAGCGGAATGCATTTTAATGCAGATTTGTGAAACCTGGCATGAGACGAACAATGCTGGCTCCTGCAAGGATGGTAAACACAGTGAAATGGCTCCATACCGTACAGTCCCATTCCCTTTCATCTTTCCGGAGTACTGTTCGACAACAAATCAAAACCTGAACAATTCCAAAGCGTTACATAATGTTAAAACTATCACGCAAACTTCTGATAACAAAGAAATTCCCTTACATGGTAGCACATTCTTTCATTCAATTGTTTTATGAAACTTATGAAACTGATGTTATTACGAAATCTTATTTTCATTTCTTAACGAAAATTACTTGCATGAACCAGATATACAAAATTTTCACATGTAATCTGTACATCTGTCTGAAAATTATATTAATTATAAAAAATATGCAAAGGAGTAAATTTTTTCACACTATCTATATATATAATTTGAACTGGTAATGGAAATTACGGAAAAACGTCTGAACGGATTTTAATAAGTGACCCCTCATTTTGAAGCTTGGAACTCAACGTTTTTCAGAAAAATAGTAGTTTTCAGTGAAATGTAAATTTTTCAACATAATTTTCCTATTTTCCAAAATCCATCTGTCGTCAGTTTTGAGAACTAGCTAATTGCATTTCAGAATAAAACAAAACACACACTGCAATAAACAATATTACACGAAGGCCATGATCTGCAAGAATGCTGACATATTTAGAGCTCAAATTCAATTGGTTATTAAAAACTTAACTTACTAAAAATAATTTACAGGTTCGATTCTGTGGTGTGTAATTTTCTGGGTACAGCTGTGTGTTGGATATTAAGAACTACAAAACTTGAGGTGGTTTGATGACATTATTACCATTAGAAATGAAATATTATTGTAGTAATATTATTATTGATGCGACTATTTTTCATTAATTATACATATTAATGCTATATTGATATGAAAGTGAAACGTTTTGGGAATATATAAGTAGATGTAGAGAATAACTTAAATTAGATTTTGATTTATATATTTTACTGAGTGGCGGCTATATAGTATATATAGTATATGTTACTGAAAGCTATAAAACTTACGTAAGATAAAACTATTATTAAAAATCAAATATTTTTATAGTTATTAATCAAGTGGGGTTGGATCTTTTTCATATTTTTAATGGCGGTGTGTTGTAGATATTTATATGCGTGGTTCTCTTCAGTATTTGCTCGAAAGAGAGAGTATCTTTCATTATTATGGAAGCAAATAACTTTCAGAATGTCTGGTATTCTTCATTGAAAATAAATCTGAAAAATGTTTATTCGAACGTCTAATGAAATTAGTTTGCAGCATTTGCTGCACAAGCCCCTAGTGTATATTTAAATGTATTGAACCTTTGTGTGTACCCAAAAAGATAAAGATATACTCATTATACGTCATGAAGACGCTTGGGGACATGGATGTAGAACTTCATACTTCTATAATCTCGGCACTAGAATGAGGTTGGCACCACGCTCCGACCGCCTTTTACCTCCGGGAAGACCCGATATCAATTTTATAGGAGGAGTGAACCCAGGGGCAGTTCTGAAGTTCTGGCAACGTTAAAAGCCTGTAATTGAACCCCGGACCTTCTTGTTCGAAGCTAGTTGCTGTGCCAACTGACCTATCTGGCTGTCATATGCTGATAAATAATATTCACAAATTTCAAGTCCATTCTTGGTTAGAGTAGGCCGCTATAATTGATTCAATGTTAGACGATAAAACGAGAAAAGTTATCACTATACAGTAAGAAAGGTAATGGATTAATGAAAAATAAAAAGGTTTATTTCCTGAAAACTCTGAATTTATGAGCTCTCGGATTTATTTTTTAAGATTATTATTATTATTATTATTATTATTATTATTATTATTATTATTATTATTATTATTATTATTATTATTGCTACTACCACCACCAACTACCAGTCTTTTATATTTCGAGGAAATATTAAATATTTCTAAATATAGAATGCTGCCAAAAACTTAAAGTATAGGACTAAATTGTGTGAATTCTGGATCATAATATAGAGAAAAATATTCGTGACAAAATTTCTTTGGAAGAATATTTAATTTCACAATATGGCAACACTTCTTGCAAGTAAATGTACTTCTGGAGTAGTATCTGGACGTAGCTTTGAAACGAAATGTTTATGGTTCAAAATAGCTCTTTCATTGCTTATTTCTGTTATGATTTATTTTGTTTATCATTTTCTAATCTACGAATTGTTTTAGTGTTCAAAACAACGTAATGGATTGTTTATCTATTTCTTGTCACAATTCTTTGTTGGTTGCACAGTAAACTATATAGGCCTAGGCCAATACTACAGTAGACTACTAGGACATTCTATGTTACACATTGTCACCCAATTTTCATTAATTCACTCACTCACTCACTCACTCACTCACTCACTCACTCGCTCACTCATTTTAATGCACTCATTGATCGAATCATTTGACTCATTCACTCATTCGTTGACTCATTTTCATTCACTCAGTCACTCATTGTCAGTCACTCACTCAGTGTCACATAATGTCACTCACTCAGTGACTCTATTACTCATTCAATCACTTAATGTCACTCACTCAGTGTTACTCTGTCGCTCACGGTAAATTATATACACTACAGTAGAATACTAGGATATTCTATGGTACATTGTCTCTCGATTTCCACTCACTCACTCACTCACTCACTCACTCACTCACTCACTCACTCACTCACTCACTCACTCACTTTAATTCATTAATTCACTGACTCATTTCAATTCATTCATTCATTGACTCGTTTCAATTCACTCATTCATTGACTCGTTTCAATTCACTCATTCATTCATTCATTCATTCATTCATTCATTGACTCATTTATTTACTCATTTTCATTCACTCACGCACTCAGTCAGTCCTACAACGAGATAGGGCCACCGGCGTGGCTCAGTCGGTTAAGGCGTTTGCCTGCCGGTCTGAAGTTGCGCTCGGGCGCGGGTTCGATCCCCGCTTGGGCTGATTACCTGGTTGGGTTTTTCCGAGGTTTTCCCCAGCCGTAAGGTGAATGCCAGGTAGTCTAATCTATGGCCAATCCTCGGCCTCATCTCGCCAAATACCATCTCGCTATCACCAATCTCATCGACGCTAAATAACCTCGTAGCTAATACAGTGTCGTTAAATAACCAAAAAAAGACTACTAGGACACTCTGTTACATTGTCGTCCGATTCACTCACACTCACTCACTCATTTCAATTCACTCATTCATTGACGCATTTCAATTCCCTCATTGATTGACCCATTTCAATTCACTCATTCATTGACTCATTTCAATTCACCCATTCATTGACTCATTTCAATTCACTCATTCATTGACTCATTTCAATTCACTCATTCATTGACTCATTTCAATTCACTCATTCATTGACTCATTTCAATTCACTCATTCATTGACTCATTTCAATTCACTCATTCATTGACTCATTTCAATTAACTCATTTCAATTAACTCATTCATTGACCCATTTCAATTAACTCATTCATTGACTCATTTCAATTCACTCATTCATTGACTCATTTCAATTCACTCATTCATTGGCTCATTTCAATTAACTCATTCATTGACTCATTTCAATTCACTCATTCATAGACTCATTACAATTAATTTACTCATTTTCATTCACTCAGTCACTCGCTCGCTCACGTTACTCACTGTCACTCACTCACTCACTCAGTCCGACAGTCGCATAGGTAATAGGAATTTGATATTTGACGACAGGAATAAGATTATTCGTCACGTCATGACCTGACAGTCCCCTTACAGTTTGGGGAAACTTGGAAACAAACCCAACGAATTTCAACCCACGCTTGAGTGCAGCATTAGATCTCGAGTTCGACTTGCTAATGAGTGAATGAATGAACGAATGGAATTACTGTTTTAAGACGAGTGATACACCAAAAAGAACGTGAGATGTTACTTCGGTCGCCTCCAGCAGTTTTAATACAAACATTGAATGTTCATGTTATTTTGGGGCATTAACAATAAGTCGGTAACTATGCTACGCTTGTGAATTTGTTTCGGTACTGGTCTCTTTTGTTTTAGAAGTCTGTTTCTTTCTTCCTACTGGATTTGTTCATGTATAACCCTCTGTAATCATACTAATATAATGGTCTGAAATTCTCGGTTTCAATGGGAAACAATGTTGTAATAAAATAAATTGTGTTCATAGCAGATAATAAAGCGTTCAGTATCCTGAGGCGAGATGGAATACAACATGCCATAACAGGATATTGCAGCAGCTGCTAAAATTAATCACTCGCAGATACACAATTAAACTTAGCTAGTATTCAATTACGAACTATTCAGGTCGTAGGTAACGAATTTTCCATAAGAATGCCTGTTGTCCATTGTGAAGAGTTGTAAATGTAAACTACTAATTGCAACTGCAATTTGGAAGATATGAAGTGCATTTAGGAATTATTTTAATTAGTATGCTTCGTTTCGGTTTCCCTTTAGAGGCCATAATAAATATCATGTTAAAGTGATGTATGGTGAGACTTCCAACATATGAAGCCAGCATAACAGCAGACTTCTATACTACGCTGATCAGCAATAAAAACATCATTAAGGCAATACAAACGAAGGTTCAACAGCAAGACTAAAAATTCGTAAAGAATTATCAAAGAGCTTTAATATTCCAAAGAACTATGTCAAGGTTGCAAATCTATGCAAATCTAGTCTTTCAGGTAAAGCTCCCTGTGAAGGAGATTTGAATAATTTCAAGGGAAAAATTGTTCCGGGGCCGTGTATCGATCCCGGGAACTCTGGTTGAACGTACCAGCGCTCTCCCAACTGAGCTACCCGGGAACTCCACCCGACACCGCCTCAACTTTTCCCTTTATATCCACACAACTCGCGTGGGCTGACGAAACGCCAGAGACCCACATCGAGTGCACATAATCTCTCTGTGACATGGAATTGTGGTTTTCTGTTAAGGTACACAGTGACGTATATATTATGCAAATCTAGTCTTTCAGGTGAAGCTACCTGTAAAGCAGATTTGAATAATTTCAAGGGAAAAATTGTTCCGGGGCCGGGTATCGATCCCGGGATCTCTGGTTGAACGTACCAGCGCTCTCCCAACTGAGCTACCCGGGAACTCCACCCGACACCGTCTCAACTTTTCCCTTTATATCCACACAACTCGCGTGGGCTGACGAAACGCCAGAGATCCACATCGAGTGCACACAATCTCTGTGTGACATGGAATTGTGGTTTTCTGTTAACATACACAGTGACGTATATATTATGCAAATCTAGTCTTTCAGGTAAAGCTTCCTGTGAAGCAGATTTGAATAATTTCAAGGGAAAAGTTGTTCCGGGGCCGGGTATGTCAAGGTTGCTGTACATCTCCTACGTTATTGAAAATCTGTCTTCCGGAAACTGAAAGTTTTTGAGAGAGAAGTGTTCACAAATGGGAGTCTACAAAGCAAAGAATAGAATTTATGATTTATACACTACACTTTGCTGATGACAAATTTGTTATAGCTCAAGACCAAGAGATCGTGGGACACATTAGAGAGCTGCTAGAATAATATAAGAAATGGGGACTAACATTAATAGTACATTATGCGACGAGCCTATAATGGTAGTAATTAAGACGCGAGTATGTTTATGAAACCAGCGCAAGGGAGTTTCATAATTTTCATACGAGCGTCTTAATTACCATTACAGGCAAGTTTCATACCGCTCTTTATGCTCGACCATATTTCATTTTATATAATATGATAGGTCCATACATAGTTTTCCGCCTATATACTGCGACAATGTGGAAACGTTTTACAAAATATTATTGATATAGCAGTAGATTAATAGCAATATTAGTACAGAGATAACGTCACAGAAAATATAACAAAACGAATAATCATGCTGCACAACTGTTACAGACGCGAAGATTGATACACTATTTGTTAGAGATTATTATGTATTATTATTACTAGAAAACTGGATACAGTTCTTGCATTATCGTGATTGTGTTCTCCATTTATAATAATTACATTTACATCCAATAACATCTATCAGTCCATACCTGTGGAGTAACGGTCAGCGCGCCTGGCCGCGAAACCAGGTGGCCCGGGTTCGAATCCCAGTCGGGGCAAGTTACGTGGTTGAGGTTTTTTTCCGGGGTTTTCCCTCAACCCAACCCACTTTCGGTGCTGGACCCCGGACTCATTTCACCGGCATTATCACCTTCATTTCATTCAGACGCTAAATAACCTAGATGTTGATACAGCGTCGTAAAATAACCCAATTAAAAAAAATCTATCAGATGTGGCAAAAACAAAATAACTCCTGTGTGGAGGGGGGGGGGAAACATTTACCTACAACATTTATATTACATTTTAAAGGAAGTTTTGTAGTTGTACTATGGAGAGGTTAGTTAAACACTGCAAAGTTTTGAATTGATATACATCTATGATGTTACTACACAGTTCATCACTGTAACAAGAACGAATTTCTAACGCTCGGCTTACACCGTTCGAGGAATTATCTCTCGTGACAATTTTATCCATCATGCATGTGCGCTACCTATCGGATTATGCTATGAACTACTTGGCGCTCGAGCGAAAACGTCCGATGCAGACCTATTCTCCACAGTCCATTCATTAGTACCTTAATTAGTAAGAAATGTTTCATTAATGTAATATTACATTTTATCGCTTATTGAAAACTGTCGCATGTTTACTAACTTGTATATTATTATTTGATCAGAGTCCTACATTTTTTTGGAGGAATTTTGTGCCGAAGTTGCTATATAAATGATAAGAATAAAAGAAACTTGTACATATTAACGTGACTTAATTCATCAAATTGAGCTGTAAACAAGTTTAAGTCCATCGCAACAGGCCAGACTTCACAGCACGCACAAATACAAACACATTGGTATAAAATGTATTTACACACATAAGACTTACCCTTGCATTTACACGTATTCATACAAGTGTACAAACAATTATATACACAGTGAACCATTACTAAGGGCATACTTCACCGGAATTTTGTGGACATCATAAGTAAATACGATCATAAAAAATATTATATGTATATCATACGAGTCTTACGTAAGAAGTTATGGAAACTTACACACTAGTATACATATCATATCAAACTGCTGTACAGACAAACATCAGTAAATTTATTTTCCTAGTTTTGCCTTGCAAGAGGTGTTCAAAAACTGTCGTACGATTACAGACACACAAGTATATAGACACACACACTAGTATATATATATAATTTGAACTGGTAATGGAAATTACGAGAAAACGGCTGAACGGATTTTAATAAATGACCTCTCATTTTGAAGCTTGGCATCCAAAAGTTTTGAGAAAAATAGTACTTTTCAGTGAAATGTCAATTTTCCTATATCAATTTCCTATTTTCCAAAATCCATCTTTCGTCAGTTTTGAGAACTAATTAATTGCATTTCAGAGTAAAACAAAATACACACTACAATAAACAATAGACTATTACAAGAAAGCCATGACCTGCAGGATTGCTGACATATTTAGATTTCAGATGGCTCAGATTCTTTCCCATCATAATGCCAATATGTCGATATTCATTTGTGTAATTTTTTGATAACATATAAAAAATAATTTACAGGTCTGATTATCTGGTATATAGTTTTCAGAGTACAGTTGTGTATTGGATATTAAGAACTACAAAACTTAAGAATGTTTGATGACATTATTACCATTAAAAATGAAATATTATTATAGTTAATGCAACACATAATGCTATATTGTAGAGATGGGTAAAAAATAACACAACAGTTATTTTGGAACTGTTCCGGTCTCGGAACTGTTGCAAAAATGAACAGTAGGTCGGAACCTCCTGTTCCGAAATAACAGTGTTCCGACTCCGAGCTGCTCACTTGCCCAGCTGTTGCGGGCTCGCAGTACCGCGTTGCACAAGGTATGTTCCGACTCTCTCGGAACTGTTGCAAAAATGAACAGTTATAACGTCTTTGGTCGCAGTACCGCGTTGCACAAGGTATGTTCCGACCTCCGACTCTCTCGGAACTGTTGCAAAAATGAACAGTTATAACGTCTTTGGTCAGAACCTCCTGTTCCGAAATAACAGTGTTCCGACTCCGAGCCCAGCTATTGCGGGCTCGCAGTACCGCGTTGCACAAGGTATGTTCCGACTCCGAGATAACAGTCGGAACGTCGGAGCTTGTTCCGATGAACCAACGACAGCTGCAGTTAGACTGTTCTCGTTGTTCTTTATGTTGTACTTGGAACTTCGTTGGATGAAGTTGGTACTTGAAACTCTCACGTGGTTGGAGGGGGGCGCATGGAAATTGAAATCCTTGCGATGGCGCGAACTTTAATATCAACATTTGTAAGACTGGCCAATCATCTGTAATGTTATAGTAAGTATTTAATAATCTGTAATATTCATTCCCGCTTTATGGTTTATTTCACCATTAGTTGACTAATTCTGTTTTATAAACATTCTACAAAGTCATAAAGTACGCATACTATTATTAATTCATTGATCAGCTGATTCTATACAAAGGTTAAAGTCGTAAATGGTAATGAGTGGTTTAGTTACAATGTCTGCATGTCGTTTGTTGAGGTTAAGTCTGACAAGCACAAGTTTTTGTGCTGTCTTCTCTGTTATCAAAGAACGACAAAAATGTTGTAGCATTATTTGTTGGAAACTACCCATATAAGTACTGATTTGGAGAGCGAGGTTTAATGCGAAGTTTAAATTACACTTTGGTAAAGATGCGATTGCAACATTTTACTAACCCACTGCGGGGTTTCCAGGTTTCAGTACTGCCAATATATATCTTTTTTATTTATGAAATTGTAATATTTATTATTATTATTATTATTATTATTATTATTATTATTATTATTATTATTATTATTATTATTACAACTGTGCATTAAGAAAAGTAAAAATAAAAATTAATGATTTGCTTTTTTTTATTATGTAATAGAGAGAACAGAAATTACATACCATATATTTTAAATGTTATGTTATTTTTTTTTAGTTGGCTACCATGTCTTTATAGCTTTATGTACGAAAACAAAGTGTTGTATTCTGTCCTTGTAGTCAACAGCTGTGTAATTACTAACATTAAGCTTTTGAGTTCTGTCCGCATGCACAGCAATTTTTGCAAAATTGATTCGAATGTGAATTGTAGTGCCATCTATAGATAAGAATGTGTACTATGTCATGCCTATGAGTGCTCCAGTGTGAGCTGCATGGTGAAGAGGGAGGGTACTGTACCGTTCGTTTGAACGACTCAACCTCATCACCATTGGTGACTGTTATTTCGGAACTGTTACTTGGAACATAGTATTTTTTCGGAACCGGAACCGTCGGAACTGTTCCGGGAAAAGAACAACTTCGCCCATCACTACTATATTGATGATATGAAAGTGTAAGTTTTTGGGATTTTATATAAGTAGACGCAGTGAAAGAATATTTTATATTAGATCTTCATTTCTATAATTTACTGAGTAACGGCTATATATATGCTACTGAAAACTATAAAACTTAGTAAAGTAACATCATTATTAAAAATGAAATACTTTTATAGTTATTAATCAAGTGGTGTGGGTCTTTTTCATATATTTAATGGCGGTGTGCTATAGATATTTCTATGTCTGATTCTCTAATTTTCCTTGGTAGTAACTGAGTCATGCTTTCTATTTTAGCTGCGTCTTTAAACTACTTAAAAATGAATTTCATATTTCTTTGGTTTAATTGATTAGATTTCTGATCGCTGCCAAGCATATTTTGTTGTAGGGAAAATAGCATGCCATTTCACTTCTTGCTACCGTGATGAGTAAGTTTATATCCCGCAACCAGCAACCAATGAAACACTGAAACTGCTAACGATTTACGATGGACAATTTTATTTAGGGCGCATATAAGATTCTACAACTCTGACAAATCATTCGCCTCATTTTCCGCACCTCAGCAATAGATTCCTCACAACAGCCTATATTACTAAATTTCATTTAGTCTGTTATTTATCGACGCTGTATCAACTGCTAGGTCTTTCAGTGTCGATGAATTTAGTGATAGCAAGGTGGTATTTAGCAAGATCAGACAGAGGTCTCGTGGTGATATCATCTGACATTTATCCTACAGTTGAGGGAAACGTCTGATAAAACCCAACCAGGTAATCATCCCAAGTGGAAATTGAACGATCCCGAAATTGAACTCTGCTCTGGATCAGCAGGCAAACTCACCAACCGCTTGAGCTAGGCCGGTGGCAATACATTTGACAAAAAATAGTGTGGGAATGCATAGATAAAATATCATTGGTTCATAGTTTTGTACTGAACCCGTGTTTATGCGAGACACACAAGTAGAAAAGTGTACCAGTTAGACCGAAATCATTTGAGAAGGGCCAGTGAGTCGGTTCTCAAATCTTGACATCTGAAAAGTAATCAGACGTCATTTCAGATAATACAGTGTGCGTCAGAAAGAACGGATGAATTTCAAACTATCGATACGCGGCGAGGAGAGGGAGAGAGTGAGAGGGATCACGACTGTTGGGTCAGCGAGAGAATGCAGTTTCAGTTGAGAACATGGTGTTGGTCAATGATCGCCACTCAGGACTCATTTCGACATCGAACGTCACGCTAGGATTCCAACTTGGAATACAATTTTGCGGTGGGTGGCTTCATTTCGTACCACAGGTTCAACATTAAAGAAGAAATCATCTGGACGAACACGGAGCGCGAGTACACCTGCAAATGTGGAGACAGACAGTAGGTTGTCCGGCCGCCTCAACGATCAGCCCGCAAACATGCTATTGCACTGCGATTGTCCGAGCTTACTGTAAGATCTCTCACCCTGCGAGTTCTTTCTTTGGGATCATTTGAAGGCGTAAGTAACCACATACACTGGACGAACTGAAGACGGCGATTCGTGAAGAAATCGCGGCAATCCCACCAACTATGACTGTAAAGTGACGGCGAACTTCAGAAAACGCCTCGATGCCTGTATCGAAAGCCAAGGTCATCATATGGATGATGTTGTATACCATAAATAAACTGCTTGTGTTGGTGAGTCTGTTGATAACAATAAATTTTTGATTTGATAAATCCTTACAATTTTCTTGCCCTGTGCAATCCATCCGTTCTTTCTGACGCACCCTATACAATATTGTCCTTCATTAAAAGAACTGAAATATCATTACAATATATTAATATTTGCGTGGCAAAAAGGTTGTAACACGCATCTTCTTGTAAAATTAATTTTTCCATTCATAACGGTTATGTACACCATGGAAAGTGAATCTATTGAGTTAATATTGACAAACCTGATATTTTGCTGGTCATATTTCAATTGTCAGTAGTGCGATAGCACAAAGTTTGTAATCAGTCTATAGCAATGGCGGGCATTCCTGCGGCATTGCCGCAGTGATGTCAAACCTCAGCGAAGCATCAAACTTGCCCCCTACTTTCCCCTTCCCCCACTCCACGAAAATACTGCGCGTGTACGTGGTGGATTATACTGGATTGCTGTACTTCGGAGCTTCATTAGTGATACAATGTCTTTCGCAGAATCATATGAATCGAGAGGATATCACACTTACAAGAAAGGCGGTTCTTTCATTCCTAATATTTAGGATCAGTTAAAATATTCAGGACGCGAACTTAAATATGTACATTCTTAAAATAGATATCTGTTATACGAGTTCAAAGAACAGAGATTCAATGATTTTCAAAGGATGGAGAAAGATTTAAATATTTTTGCCATTCCTTTTCATGTTTAAATTGAAAATGTTATCCCAGAATTGCAGTTAGAGGTACTGGATTTGCAGAATGATGGCTTCTTGAAAGCAGAATGTGAAGGTCTACTGGGGTCTAAAATTTTTTAAAAGATGTCTAGATCTAAGTTACATATCCACTGCTTAGACAGTTCGCTAAAAAATAATGAGTACCGTCATTTCCCATAACTATGGTCCTGTAACATAACTATTGTCCACGACACAATTATTCACATTTTGTACTCCATAACGTAGTACCTCGTGTATCTGTATTTTTGCTGTACTCTAGTTTGAATTCAAGTCACTGCAGCTATCTACGAACAGTCTATGTTACTTCTACAATGATGTTTGAATGGTTGTATCGTGGACCATAGTTGTGTTCCAGGACCATAGTTATGGAAAATGACTGTATGTATTCATCAACCTACCAGTGCGAACAGCTGTTTTCTAAAATGAAATTTATAAAGTCCAGCCAGAGATCCCGCTTAAGCGATGCTCATCTCATTGCGCAACTGAAAATAGCATGCTCAGATATAAATCGCAATTTCGAAGAAATTGCTTTAAAAATGATTAATTAAATATCACGTAAATGGACTATTCTAATTACATATGGTAGGCAGGAGTGTAGTGGCGCAACTGTCTGTAAATTCGTCACTGCACTGTAAAGTGCAACCCCTCCCACAGAATGTAGTTGCCATTTAAATCTTGTCTTGTGGGTTGCGTTCATTTTGCCCACCACTGGTCTATATCTAAAAGGTTGTAACTTAAAATGTAAGCAACTGTTAGGCTACAACCTTTTTACACGGAAAAGGCACATAGTTTTGTTCATGTTATAAAATGAAGCACTTTTTCATGTTTTTCTTCAGTTAAACATATTGTTGTACATGTACTATGGAATGCAAAGTAAAAATAGAAAACATTTTCAAATAAAATTCTAGCAGGAATTGAATACCGCATTTCCTCTCCTATAAAATTTAGAATTTGCGTATTAAAACCTTTTCGCTCGGTTTGTGTGTTTGTTTATGACATATCTAACATCATCCTTAAGTTCATTCGGACGGTTTTTAATGCTTTCCCCTATCGTCATAAAGATTTACCACCTTTAATCTTCACTTGGAGCTTTGGAAACTTCTGGAAATAATTTTATATTATATAAACTGACATATTATATTTGTCTCGAAATGTTCTCGGATTCGCCTACAGTTCTTCAGTATGGAAACAATAAAAAATGACTAAACTTGGTCAAGCTTTCTAGAGGTAGAACTGAAGTACAGTTGCACCAGTTGTTGGAAGATTACACAATCTGCCTGAGAGGAAATAGAATTAATTTGTAAAAAAGAAACGGGATCTTATTACCTAGTATGTGTCTATTCATTCCCCTCGTCCACACCTGTGGAGTAACGGTCAGCGCGTCTGGTTGCGAAACCAGGTGGCCCGGGTTCGAATCCCGATCGGAGCAAGTTACCTGGTTGAGGTTTTTTTTTCCGGGGTTTTTCCTCAACCCAATACGAGCAAATGCTGGGTAACTTTCGGTGCTGGACCCCGGACTCATTTCACCGGCATTATCACCTTCATATCATTCAGACGCTAAATAATCTAGATGTTGATACAGCGTCGTAAAATAACCCAATGAAATTAAAAAAAAATTCATTCCCCTCCCCCAAAAATACAGGAACTTCTATGAAAACTAGAAAATACTTTAGGTGATTCTTGTTATGCTAAAAGGTATAAAATTATATTCATTTTTAGTGTTCAGAAGTAAATAATTTTGATAATTGTATAGTAATATTTTGTATTTGATACCTTTTGGGTATTATACAGAAAAAGAAACTTTATAAAACAATCAAAAGGTTATAACTTACAATCTAAGCAAGTATTACCTTTTTGCACGGAAAAACACATAGGCCTAGATTTGTTCATTACTTTTTTTTCCAACCCAACATGTTATTATACCGGGACATCATTTTATTTTTACTAACATTTCTAATATTAACCTGGCTATACCTTTGAATTATAGGTTGAGGATCGGAAACACTGTTTGTTACCCCTTCCACGACCGGAGTGTTTGATGATACTAGCGTAAAACAAAAACAAATCACTTTACTAGGTATAGGAGGGAAGAAAAGTAGTGCATCAATTTACGTAAATTAGGAAATATTACGATTTTGATTTTTATAATTTTCGTTCGATTTTTATTTACTCAAAATATAGTACAGTACTAACGATAAGTGTTTTTTTACTTACTAATTGAACTATCCAGGCAAACGTATTAATTATGCAATGTATAGTATACTGTGTACAGCACATTAGCATACAATTTGGAGAGTGCATTTAAATTGAGAACTAATCAAAATCTGGATATTTAAACAAATTGTTGAAAATGGTGGACGTTCATTTCGATACAGGCCTCAAAAGAAATAATGCAAAGCACTCAAATCAGGCCACATGGAAAGTCATAATCCTGCTCATGTTGAAATAGTTCTCTACCTACTCTATAACAGAGTACCTTACGTACTGTAAATTCAATCAATTTACTCAGACATGTTATCTGTTATCCGTCCAAGTGGTTATGTCGCAGGGTCGTAGAAAGTGGGAAAATCACGTGACAGTTACTTGACGGGACCCTTTTATTTAAATTATTTTAAAAATGTTGTATAATACGTTGTCACTGGTCTTTACAGAGGGGCCAGCAGAAATGGGTCGCGGAAACCGGGATATGACGTACCCAAAGGACGTAACAGTACCTGTGCGAAAATACCCATGATTCAATAAATCAATATACTCCTTCTTCACTGAAAAATCCGACCATATTTCGGGAACGTACTGTACTCACTCACGCATTGCTGTATATTGTACTATGCCCGTACGACGCTCATTGCATATGTGGCCTTGGTTCTGTGTGAGGACAGGTGGAAGTTTATTAGTAGAAGGGGTGGGAGTGAAGTATATTAAAAAATTCAGGTACAATAAAAATTGAACTAAAAATAAAATGATGTCCCTATACATGCAATGTAGAATAATGCAAAGAAAAAAATAGGAAACATTTTCAAATAAAATTCCAGCAGAAAATATTTTTTCCTCTCCTATAAAACTTATAATTTGCACTTACAACCTTTTTGCGCGCAGGTATTCATATAATTAGCATCATTTCGAAAAGAAAAAGTCTTGGAAGTTTTCGAAATCTGAAGTTTACTCTCCTACGTACCATTCTGTACATAGAAATGGAGCCGGGAGATTGAACATGCAATGGCTGTTGAAATCGCATGCTTAAAACAGCTGGGGATGTTTCCTTAGATGGTAGTCAATACCAATCAATATCTAACACTTTCAGAAACACGGAGGCAAGTTGCACGCGAAGAATGGAGCTACGTCTGTTATATTTTTATGCCCTTAACTCCAATCAGGAGGGTTTACTAGACAAATGGACTAATACCCACAATTTCAAGGAAACATAATCTCTCTTAAGTTACAATTGTGTATCGGTAGTATTAATGTTAAAAATAATCTACATTATGAAGTGTTAATAATTAATGACGTTTCCTGTATTTCAGTTAGTAATTTGTCCTTTGTAACACAGCGTTACACGTGTACTATTTCTTAATTTTGTGCGTTAATTCACACAAGCCATTAAACAGTTTTAGCTATCTCGTTTTTGCATATGTGTGTCCAAACCGAAGGAAGAACTACATTAAAATTGTACGGTAATAAGTTAATGAATTAATAGTCATAAAGCAGGCATAATTGCTGAGATAGATAACACAGAACTCGCACAAGAAAGTCACACAATCAACTCTCCTACAAATTATTCAATTTCCTTCTTTAGAGGAATATATTCATGTCTAGCTTATTTGTAACTTTCGCTACCTGTCATAGCGAATCACCCATTTCTTTCTTTAGCTTGTACGTGAACGGTTTCTTATAGAATCTGTAAGAAGTTCATACTTCTATAGAATAAGCGGTGTATTCAAACTCAATTCTGTAAAAATTACAATTATTATATCTAGGCTTCGTAATTCAGCTACCTATAAGCTGGAATGAAGTTGCTGGATTCGAAGTATATGTGACGTCACAGCGCAGGTACATGTACGTTCTATACAAAATAGTTTTGCACGCTCTGCCTTCTCGCTGTAATAAGTCGAAGCCGGAACGCAGTCATAGCGAGTAGTCTTATCGATCACTGCTCTTACTAGTATTATTTAAATAACTACATATTTGAGGCTGATTGAAGGTTCATTGCACAGGTAAAATGTCTTGGGTAAGACGCTCAAGCGTGTAATGTTGCAGGGCATAGTTTAAGATATTTGAACTAATACTACTAGGTTCAAAAAGTTCCCGGAATTTTACTACCATTTTTCGTATTAATATATAACAAGGGATATTATACATTTGTTTTGTTGGTAACATTCATGATGTCATTTCCTTAAAGTTTGCTGATAATGGCAATTATTGGTTTTGAGTTGTAGGCAATTGTTTATCATAGTGTTTTGTTTGTTCGTCGCATTTTGTAATTATGTCCACAGAGCAAAGTACAAACATCAAGTTCTGTGTTTTGCTGGGGACATGATCAGTATGGCTGATGAAGATGGTGATTTCTTAAACAAAATGAAACTGGTGCTACTTGTACGACCCAGTCCCTAAACGACAGTCATCTGAGTGGAAATCGAAAACATCTCCTCGGAAGCAAAAATTTCCTAGGGACACTTCCAAAGGCAAAGTTATTTTAAATGTTATGTTTTATTTAACGACGCTCGCAACTGCAGAGGTTATATCAGCATCGCCGGATGTGCCGGAATTTTGTCCCGCAGGAGTTCTTTCACATGCCAGTAAATCTACTGACATGAGCCTGTCGCATTTAAGCACACTTAAAGCAAAGTTATGTTGGAAGTTTTCTTGGACTCTCAGGGTCTCATGCACCATGAGTTCATTCCAGAAGGTCGTACTGTAACGAAAGAATTGTACGTAGAAACCCTCCGTCGCCTCTGGGACGCAGTGAGAAGGAAACGTCCAGAAAAGTGGGTAGAAAACAACTGGTTCCTTATGCATGACAATGCACCTGCTCATCGCGCAATTATTGTAAAGAATTTTCTTGCCAGGCACAACATAACTGCTTTGGATCACCCACCATACTCTCCTGATCTCTCACCACCTGATTACTTTCTGTTTCCCCGTCTGAAAAGTCATCTGAAAGGACGGAGATTCAATGCTGAAGAGGTTATCGCAAACGCGACGAGAGCACTAAGACGGGTTTCACAAAATGGCTTCCAGGAACTCTACACGCGTTGGCAAAAGTGTGTTGTTGCGGAAGGCAACTATTTTGAAGGGAATGCTGTAGAATAGTGTTTAAGGTACGTTGTTTCTATGATGCTAGCAAATTCCGGGAACTTTTTGAACCTAGTATGTATTTTCACTTCAAATATAGACAATATTACATATACATTGTTTAAAATAAACTTAAAAGTAACAAAAACACTGCACTAAGGACATTGAAATGCCAAAAAGCACAGAATGCGTGTTGAACTTAATCAAAAGAACCAGTACCATAAAAATCGGAAAATTATGAAGATATTAACTACACGTTTAGCATGTATTTGTTTAGTCTACCATAATGTTCAGTGCCAACATCCCAATTAATAAATTACATAGTCTATATTTTAGGGAATTTTTAGAAAAGTGCATAGAAAATTAGTACCCAGGTTTTCAGTAATGACATATGCAATATTCTAATGAGACACGAAAAAATATTAGACAATAGGAATATCTTGTACTAAATCATGCTTCCAATAACTTCATGTGGTATTGAAATAATTTCTTGCATTATAAAATCATTTCAAGTAACGAGGCATATGTTCAAGTTCCGAATGCACGTTATTATTTATTGCAAAGATCACGACGAAAATGAACATCACGGCTGAAGGTTGTGTTTATTAGTATAGCTTCAGGATGTCGGCAGTTGACTGTACTCCACGAACACGCAACGACGACCTGTTTGCTTATATCCTTATTCATCGCATTACCTGTGTTCGGGATCCTATATAATGTGTCTTGAACTTCAGTCTTTTGGTAGCTGGAATACGAAGCCTAATTATATCTTATTTTAATTTTCTTCTTCTTCATCTTTATATTAAACTTTCTTTATGCCATCCTAGCATTATAAACAGCTTGTTACTACATCCAATATCGTGCTTAATCGCCTTATTATGCACGCGTGCCAATAACAACAATGACTTATTCGCTGTGACGTAATACCGGAACGCTTGGGTCGGGATGTACGCAACTCGTCTGAATATCTTGCTTACCGCTTCTACGCGACACCCTAGATCATACATGTAACAAATAGCTCATCCCTATGTTAAAATCGGTAGCACTTTGAAGAGAACAACCGCCAGGATCACGAGATGACAGTACAGTCGCTAATGCAATCCACATGGGAATTATGACGTAACTCCTTATGTAACAACTAGATGGCAGCATAGTCAACCTGAAAAAAGTTGTACCGTCAAAGCCTACAAGGCCGAGCTATCTGGGTATATAATTATGATCTAGGGCGACACGTAACAAGAAATTAAATGCAGGACAGAAGGTAACGTATCATTCATTTCCAATCTTTAACAATTTTGTATTACTATTGTAATATCACATAAAAAACATTAGAGGAGATGGATTAGATCCGGTGCTGTGGATTGAACTTCGGGGTAGCTCAGTGGTTAGAGCATTTGGTGCGTAGAACCAAGAACCCGGGTTCGATCCCGGTGCCGGAGCGAATTTTTCTCCTCTAATAACCAAATATTAATATTTTTAACGTTCACTTGTGCTTAAATTTTTATACATACATGTACGTTCATACATGAGTAGGCCTGTACATAGAAGTGAAATAAATCATAAGTAACCTGGAAGACTGAAAATAAAAACAATAATATGGACCCATTTGTATACATCAATACATAGTAATATTATAATCAATATTTTATCCCAGTAGCAGGACAGACGGGGCTATACGAGACTGCCAGTGGTTTTCTAGACCAAATAAAAGATACCTTACTGCATACCATTTACTTTTGTACACATTCCTTTGAGTAAAGTGGGATTTCCCCGAGTGAAAATAATTTCAAAATAACTTGCACACCAGAAATTGTTCTAATGTTTATCCTAGCTTGTGTTCTAAAATTTTCAGTCGCAAACAGGTGAAATATGTAGGCATTATAATAGTACAAAAGTTGCGTTGGAAAAAAACATATAGATTATCTTTACTCTAAACTGAGAAAATTGATACATATCTAAGTTTGACTTGCTACGATCCCTTCTGACATGTAACATAATGCGGTCTATTTATTTAGATTCAGTCCAGTCTGTTTTTCAGTATGGAATAACAGGTTGGGGTGGTATAATAAAATCTGTACTTTTTTCTTTTAATCAGCTTATTAAGAGAATAATTAATTTATTTTTTAAAATAAGCATTGAATTGTTCAAAAAATTTCATTTACCGGTAATTAGAAATAAAAGTTCTAAACATAAAAATTACGAATAAATATTATTAGCATATTAACACAAAAATGAAACTAAGTACTAGCAAAATGGATGAGAATATATGCTATTTTTCTCCCATTAATTATTGAATCTGATCTGACGCACAGTTCTAAATTCGACTCAAGACTATGCAATTCTTTTATTGATAATTGAGGGGTGCTTTGCAATAACAAGGTATGTACACATACTTCAGTATAGTCGCCATCATTAGAAATAGAGAGCAAATGCACTTATCTTGCTGTTCCATCACATTGGTGGCTAGTATGAAATGTCTTACTGCTTAATCACAGCTTATAATATGACCACAGTCTAGTATATACAGTCACGAAGCTTGAGTTGTGAGGTTGCTAGGACCAATAGACTGTGCCGGTACTATTTCGCATTGTCTGTAATGAGGCGATATGAGCGATCCTAGTGGTCAGCAACTATCTATGGATGCATATTTACTACCTATTGAGCTTCGTGACTGTATATACTAGACTGTGATATGACTATGTCGCAGTTTCGTTACGTAAAGAGTAGAGAACTCTAGTGTCGGTGCAAACGTTCAGACGTCACTGAAGAGAGCAGACAGTACTATCAGAAGCATTTCGAAGCTGCTCATTAGTCAGAAGCACTGGATTCTGAATGTGATGAATCCGAGCTGGGATACTGACTGATGATATAAAATATCCTTCGTAAAGTGATCAAATCAACGTGAAGAAAACGTTTTGGAAGGAATGCTGTAACAATACTCATAAGGTGATGCCATTGTTTTTGGATTTATTTAGATTTTGAGAAGTCACATTTTTTTCTCCTCTTAGCCCCAAATATGTTCCTGAGAACCTTATTCTCAAAGACCCTTAATCTCTGTTCCTCCCTCAAAGTGAGAGTCCAAGTTTCACAGCCATACAGAACAACCGGTAATATAACTGGATTTATTTAGATTTTCAGAAGTCACATTTTTTTCTTCTCTTACCCCAAATATGTTCCTGAGAACCTTATTTTCAAACACCCTTAATCTCTGTTCCTCCCTCAAAGTGAGAGTCCAAGTTTCACAGCCATACAGAACAACCGGTAATATAACTGGATTTATTTAGATTTTGAGAAGTCACATTTTTTTTCTCCTCTTAGCCCCAAATATGTTCCTGAGAACCTTATTCTCAAACACCCTTAACCTATGTTCCTCTCTCAAAGTGACAGTCCAAGTTTCACAGCCATACAGAACAACCGGTAATATAACTGGATTTATTTAGATTTTGAGAAGTTACATTTTTTTCTCCTCTTAGCCCCAAATATGTTCCTGAGAACCTTATTCTTAAACACCCTTAATCTCCGTTCGTCCCTCAAAGTGAGAGTCCAAGTTTCACAGCCATACAGAACAACCGGTAATATAACTGTTTTATAAATTCAAACTTTCAGATTTTTTGACAGCAGACTGGATGACTAGGCCTATAATAATAATAATAATAATAATAATAATAATAATAATAATAATAATAATAATAATAATAATAATAATAATAATAATAATTATTATTATTATTATTATTATTATTATTATTATTATTATTATAATTATTATTATTATAATAATTATTATTATTATTCATTTGTGCTGAACTGTAATTGGCTACTGGCTGTTGTACAGCACATTAAATATAATTGAATTTGTTATTATTATTATCATCATCATAATCTCTTTATTTGTAAAAATAACAATTTAATGAAAATTTCTCTTAACATTGTGGTAGAGCGAAAGAGAGTACTTAAGAATGTTTCCGCTCTAGCTCTATATCACTACATTTTGAGACAGTGAATCAATAGTATGTATTAAACACGACCTTCGAACTGCCAGTGTGCCGTCATTGGTGATCTTTGTAATAATTCAGATGCATAAACATTTTCTACAGTGCCTCTGTTTGAACGTAATGGATAATAATGGTATTAATACTGAACGGCGATACTCTAAAATTTTCTTGAGACCAATGATTACACAAATTCTTGCATATTCGCTGTCTCCAACGAGATTGAGACCGAGTAACATTCAGTAAGCCAACTAAATTGGAATAAGTCTTACTTACGCAATCGATGGAGGCTCAAACAAAATGTCGTGCTTCAGCGGATTGTAACAATAATTGCCTCGAACTTTGACGTCAGACAAGTAAGCAGAAAACTTAAAACCGGGAATGGGTCAATTGATGAATTGTAAAGATTTGAATGATCCGTAAAAAGGAAAACGTGAGCTCTGAATTTTGAAAAGCTGTAGGCCTACAAATATATACGTAAACTGTAACTTTACACAAAGAACCTTACATACAGTGTGGATAGTAGCTTCCACCATAAGGGCCTGTAGTCATACTACAGAACGTCCATATGATAAAACGTCCATAAGGTCAAAATGTCCATACGGTGAAAATGTCCATGTACTAAATGTCCATACGACAGAAAGGTCGTATGATAAAACGTCCGTTAGGTCAAAATGTCCATAGTGTCAAACGTCCATAATGTCAAAGTCCAAAGGAAAATTCTGCATGAATAGAACACAATAAATTTTATTCCATAACTCGTACAAATCAGTTATTAATCATCGGGAACCGGAGCCCCACTTTTAAGATGGTAACTAATACTTTTAAGATTTAGGAGAATTTCTCATTTTTCTTTGTACCTGTTGCAATTTCTCACAATCTGGAGAACTTGTCTTTGATTCGTCAAATGCGTTTCATTCCCGGCTCTTTAATATGTGTATGCTTCACTCTTGCTTGCAATATTTGCGTCCAAATTTCATTTTCTTCGCGCTTTAGGCACTGTATAAATCGCCAAGTGGATGGATGTATAGCCATCAAGCGTTGAAGAAGATTGTGCCAGTCTTCTACCGCGTTGTTTGTGTGGTGCATGCCTTTCAGGCTTGGGAGGTTCTTGTTTCTGTATCGCCAATATATTTTTGTCCTATCCCTATTAAAGTCATGATGTTGGTACAGGTATCCATGAAAAGAAAGAAGTGGCTTACCCTTCTGTGATGGCACTAACTGAGGATTTCGTTCCGTCTTTAAAAAATTCAGTTCTGATTAGTTCTGCATTTTAAAATTTTTACATAGTTTACTATAACTACCATGAACAATGGATAGTCTATAGTGTATATTATAGAGCTATGGACATTATGACTCTGGACATCAGAGTGAAGTAGACATTATACTACTATGGACATTTTGACTCTGGACATCAGAGTGAAGAGGACATTATAGAACTATGGACATTATGACTCTGGACATCAGAGTGAAGAGGACATTATAGAACTATGGACATTTTGACTCTGGACATCAGAGTGAAGAGGACTTTATAGAACTATGGACATTATGACTCTGGACATCAGAGTGAAGAGGACATTATACTACTATGGACATTTTGACTCTGGACATCAGAGTGAAGAGGACATTATAGAACTATGGACATTTTGATTCTGGACATCAGAGTGAAGAGGACATTATAGAACTATGAACATTATGACTCTGGACATCAGAGTGAAGAGGACATTATAGAACTATGGACAATTTGACTCTGGACATCAGAGTGAAGAGGACATTATAGATCTATGGACATTTTGACTCTGGACATCAGAGTGAAGAGGACATTATAGAACTATGGACATTTTGACTCTGGACATCAGAGTGAAGAGGATATTATAGAACTATGGACATTTTGACTCGACGATTTAACATGGACATTTTCAACGTGGACATTATTCCATGGACATTTTGACGTATGGACATTATAATCCTGGACTTTATGTCTGGTAACCGGATAGTAACCTCTGCACCAAAAGTTAAGAGGTGATTCTACATGTTAAATAAACGTGACGAAACTTTTATTACGCTTTTCCATCGATGAAGCACCGTTAATCAGAAAAGAATAGTCTTTGGCCAATGTTTGCAGCGCCCGAGAGAAATGGCTGATTGGCTACGCTCGTCAGATTAAATTGTTTGAAGAAAGAAGAGTTTGTTAGGGTTACGCTCTCCGCAAAAGGATTCAAGATTCTGAATGTGTATCTTCATCCCCGCACACATTCCCGACATCATTCTCGTACATACTGTAACTTTACTCTACACTTATCCGCAATATTCTCTTGCTGTACTAGCCTCACTGTTTTTACGAGCTCCACTCTCGTTCAAAGCTTCCATCCAATCATAAAACTCACTTTAATCATAAACTCATCTCTAACCATAAACTACATAACATGCGAGAATTTCACATTCCTGTACTTACTCGTACACATTAACTAAGATGTATACTGAGAATAAAATACACAGTAGTTTATACATACATGCAAATATACACGTATATTAGCGCATATGATATTTCATACGCTGCTGTATTCATTTGTAAAATCATTCGATATATTTATTTTCTAAAATGCTGGGAAAATCGCCTGTTTATTAATATATTCATGCACACGTTCACGCTTCCCATAGTTAACGTCTTCAGTCGTATGTTCATTAATTCATTACATTTCATCATTCACTAGTATATTCATTTCTAGGCCTCCGATACATTCACGCATTCACTCGTATATTATCCATTCCTCATTATTATTCACCCACACGATACATTGAGACATACACTCGTGTATTTGTCCATACGGTACACTCACGCATTCCCTCGTGTATTCATCCATCACACATTGTCTTGTATTCGTCCATAAAGTACACTCACACACTTAGTGTATATGGTACACACACGCGCCCAGTTCATACGGTACGCTCACTTGCTCAGTCCATAGGGTACGCTCACGTGCTCAGTCAATACGGTACACTCACGTGCTCAGTCCATAGGGTACGCTCACGCGCTCAGTCAATACGGTACACTCACGTGCTCAGTCCATAGGGTACACTCACGCGCTCAGTCCATACGGTACACTCACGCGCTCAGTCCATACGGTACGCTCACGCGCTCAGTCCATACGGTACACTCACGCGCTCAGTACATATGGTACACTCACGCGCTCAGTCCATACGGTACACTCACTCGCTCAGTCCATACGGTACACTCACGCGCTCAGTCCATACGGTACGCTCACGCGCTCAGTCCATACGGTACGCTCACGTGCTCAGTCCATACGGTACACTCACGCGCTCAGTCCATACGGTACACTCACGCGCTCAGTCCATACGGTACGCTCACGCGCTCAGTACGTACGGTACGCTCACGCGCTCAGTACGTACGGTACGCTCACGCGCTCATTCCATACGGTACGCTCACGCGCTCAGTCCATACGGTACACTCACACGCTAAGTCCATAGGGTACACTCATGTGCTCAGTCCAAATAATACGTTCGCGGTCAATTCATACGGTACACTCACGCGCTGAGTCCATAGGGTACACTCACGTTCTCAGTCCAAAGAATACGTTCACGCTCAGTCCATACTATAAACTCACGCACTCAGTCCATACTATAAACTCACGCACTCAGTCCATAGGGTACACTCATGTGCTCAGTCCAAAGAATACGTTCGCGGTCAATCCATACGGTACACTCACGCGCTGAGTCCATAGGGTACACTCACGTTCTCAGTCCAAAGAATACGTTCACGCTCAGTCCATACTATAAACTCACGCACTCAGTCCATAGGGTACACTCATGTGCTCAGTCCAAAGAATACGTTCGCGGTCAGTCCATACGGTACACTCACGCGCTCAGTTTATAGGGTACATTCATGAGTTCATTCCACACGGTACACACACGCACTTAGTCCATAATAAGTACACTTACGTACTAAGTCGTACATTAGTCCGTACGGTACACTCACGCATTCACTCTTCTATTCGTCCGCACAGTACATTCACGCATTCAGTCATTGATTGATTCACCCACTCGCTGGCTAACTCAATTTTTCATTCATCAATTCGTATTAATATAGTAATGGATTGTTATTTGTTGTTGTTGTTGTTTAGTCAACTGTCCCAAGACAGGTCTGAAGCTCATATGTGATACCAAGAAGGTAACACTTATGAGGCAACTAGGCCAGGAGATCATGGAATATTGTGAACATTTCCTTTCCCATGAATTAATTAATATCTCACAGGTCTTTTCTTTATACGTAAATCTGTTGCACATGCATGTGTTCTTTCTTTTCATTCATGGGTATTCTTACTTTCTTTCGTACGAGGTTCATTCTGATTACGTGGACAAATGTACATGAGAATGGCTACATATTTGCGAAACTTGGTATACATAAATTTGAACATCGTAGTTTCGCTTTGCGAAGTTTATTTCGATTTGTGAATTAGGATCCAGAATTGTTACACTACTGCCTTTAATCATTATATACAGGGTTAGTTAAAAGTCCCGCACCACCTAAATAACTTTTGAAGCATATGGTTCAGTGACATGAAACTTGGTATGTGAGGATAACCATATACTGTACTAAGAACTCAATACTGGTATTACCGAGTTTTTTCTGCTTCCGGTTTAGGCGGAAGTAACTCCAACTCTCTTGTTTTAAATGGAACACCCAATATATATATTTTTTTATTTTTGAATAGTGCTCATTAAGAGCTTTTCATAAAGTACCCACACTTGATACTTCTGTACAAATTCAGTGTTGCTAAGTCAAGAAAACAGAAAAGTGTATCGAATATTAAAATAATAAAATACTCGTTCCTTAACAAAAACAAAACAAAGCTAGCTCACCTTCTAAATTAGGTGTTCAAATTGGTAGCCCTCAGCTGCTCTACAATGTGTCACTCGATCATAGAAGCCATTTAAGGAATGATTTAACCAGGCTTTAGGAATATCTTTCACAACTTCCATTTTTATTTAGCAACACTAAATTTGTACAGAAGTATCAATTGTTGGTACTTTTTGAAAAATTCTTAATGAGCTTTATTAAAAAAAATATATTGGATGTTTCATTTAAAATAAAAGAAAATAGTAGAAAAACTCGGTAATGCCATTATTGAGTTCATGTTTATCCTCACATACCAAGTTTCATATCATATGCTTCAAAAGTTATTTAGGTGGTGCGTTTATTATTTTAATATTCGATACACTTTTCTGTTTTCCTGACTTAGCAACACTGAATTTGTACAGAAGTATCGAGTGTGGGTACTTTCTGAAAAGCTCTTAATGAGCACTATTCAAAAATAAAAAAAAAACATATTGGGTGTTCCATTTAAAATAAGAGAGTTGGAGTTACTTCCGGTTAAACCGGAAGTAGAAAAAACTCGGTAATACCATTATTAAGTTCCTAGTGTATGGTTATCCTCTCATACCAAGTGTCATGTCACTGAACCGTATGCTTCAAAAGTTATTTAGGTGGTGTGGGACTTTTAACTAACTCTGTATAATGGATTATATATATATATATATATATATATATATATATATATATGTGTGTGTGTGTGTGTGTGTGTGTGTGTGTGTATATATATATATATATATATATATATATGCTTTTTATACAGGGACATCATTTTATTTTTACTTCAATTTTTATTGTACCTGAGTTTTTTAATGTACTTCACTCCCAACCCTTCTATTAATGAACTTCCAACTGTCCTCCACACAGAACCAAGGCCGCAGTGAGTTAGTGAGTATACTATGTTTCAGAAATATGTTCGCGTTTTCCAGTGACGAAAGAGCTTTCAATATTGAATCATATTTCCGCACAGGTACTGTCGTCCGTTTGCCTACGTCGCATCCCGATTTCCCCCACTTGCTTCTGCTCGCCCCTCTGTAAAGACTAGTGACTGGACTGTCTTAGATCTTTTCTGAAAACATTAATTTCTGTTAGGAATTGGACTCTACTTAATATTATACAACAGTTTAAAATAACTTAAATAAAGGGCCTTGTTGAGTAATTAACTGTCACGTGATTTTCCCCCTTTCTACGATCCTGCGGGTCGGGCAGAAGTGAAGATTGAATTTACAGTACGTAAGGTACTCTTTTATAGAGTAGGTACAGAATTATTTCAACATGAGTTACTAGTACGGAGAACGAAACGTGTAATAATTGGAATTAGATACAATAGTCTATCGTGCGATAATATGCACAAAAAAACTGAAGCCTGTATCGAAATGAACGGCCACCAGTTTCAAAATGTGTTTAAATATCCATATTATGATTATTTTTCAATTTAACTTCATTCTCTATATTGTAGCTAATGTGCTGTACACAGTAAAATGGTACACTGCATAATGAATACATTCTCATGAATAGCTCAGTTCGTGAGTAAAAATACTTATTGTTAATACAGTACTGTATTTTGATTAAACAAAAACCTAATGAAAATTATCAAACTCAAAATTGCGATATTTCCTAGTTTACGAAAATGGATGAACTACTTTTCTTCCCTCCTGTACCTAGTAAAGTGATTTGTTTGTATTTTACGCCAGTATAATCGACCTCCAGTCGTGGAAGGGGGTAGGAAACGATGTTTCCGGTTCTCGGTCCATTAATTCAAAGGTATAGCCAGGTAAATATTAAAACTGTTAGTAAAAATAAAATGATGTCCCTGTAGAAATACGTTGTTAAATATATTAGAGGAACTATAGGCTGTATCTTCAGTTTCAATGTCTTTTATCTTCTGCAAATATGATTGTTTGATAGAATGTTGAAACGTCGAAGTAATATCTATTTGCAATCTCTCATTGCACTGGCAACCGATTAGGGACTAGATACCGCAATTACTGACCTATAAGGCAGGGCTCAGAAGTTCATAGGAAATAGTTTCAAAGAGATCAATCTTGTTCCGGAGTTCGTGGATTGCCCGTGGGTATAGCAGTGAAATCTTGTAAAAGATGTTAACATGGCTACAGTAACAAAACAACATTGATCAATTCCAGGCCATCCTTTCATTCAACATGTACCAATTCTCACAACACCTAACATCGATATTTCTCTTACCCTCGTGAAAAATTCAGTCAGAATCCCATTTGGCAGCTGGGAAACAATGAAAACATCAGCGGGCCCCGTTCTTCACTGTTTCTAACTGTCTG